>NW_013666237.1:356846-382089 GCF_000517525.1 Limulus polyphemus
GACTCAATTTCATGTATAACTTAGTGAAAATTCTTTACATATTACCTCAAAAATCAAAAAAGTACTGACTCAAGTTCATGTATAACTGAGTGAAAAAAGTCTCTACATATTACCTAAAAAAATGAAAGTAATCTGACTCAATTTCATGTATAACTGAGTGAGAAAAATACTTTTTATATATCACCTCAAAAAATTATTCAAGTCGCCAAGTTCCATATACTCGAATACCATCATTAGGGGGTCTCCGTCTACCGATACGCCATAGAAACGAACAATGTTGTCGTGACTTAGATTTGCCAGCAGCTGAGCTTCACGAGTAAAGTTTATCCAAGCTTCTTCGTGGTCAATGTCTTTCAGGGTTTTCACAGCCACCATTGTGGTAGGCTCTTCTCGCGTCAAGTAGTCCACTGTTCCCAAGTATACACGCCCAAAGGCACCTTCACCGAGAACTTGAATGAAACTTATCTTCTCTTGAGCTATGTAACGAATTTCTACAAATAACAGTAATAAACAAAACCGATCTTATCCAAGTTTATGAAGCGGATTTCTACAAATAACAATAATAAAGAAAACCGATCTTATCCGAGTTTATGAAGCGGATTTCTACAAATAACAGTAATAAACAAAACCGATCTTATCCGAGTTTATGAAGCGGATTTCTATAAATAACAGTAATAAAAACAGCTCTTATCCGAGTTTATGAAGCGGATTTCTACAAATAACAGTAATAAAAACAGATCTTATCCGAGTTTATGAAGCGGATTTCTACAAATAACAGTAACAAACAAAACTAATCTTATCTGAGTTATGAAGCAAAGTTCTATAAAGAAGTTTTATACCGAACCTTTTTTTTTCTTAATTATGTAGTGAATAAAACATTTTTCCTTTTTTTCTTAAAGAACAATAGCAAATTAAACGTAATTTGTAAATAAATTCAAATATATCTATTATACGAAGCTAGAGATAATTTAGTAAATTATGGATAAACGATTTGTGCTGGTTATCGTCAATTTATTGAAGACTATAAACACGCTATCTGTTTAGCTCTTGAAACGACATAGTTTCTCGAAATATTCTCAGGATACGATGCCAAGCAAGTAGCGAATTGTCTTATTTCTCTAAAATAAATAATATATAATAAGAAAAAGCTACAGGTGTGTGTAAATTAAATAAGGTCTATATAACAAAACTTCAATTATTTGTCTTTTTTCAGTGTCCTTTATTAAATCAGTTTCGTGGCAATTTAAAAATTGAATTCATTTTATTTTATACTTCAATTTTATCCACCCACCCTCCGCCAAAGTGGCTCAGCGGTAATGCTTATACACCCACTGACTGAATTCATAATTATTTTTATTATAAATATTGCTTCAAAATTCTATTATTCGGTTTGACTTCTTAATATATAATAATGGCCAACTTTTCCTTGAATTAATGAATGGTCTTATTAAAAATATATGCAAATTATACCTATGGTATGGAACAGAATTAATTGCGTAGAACTACCTAAACCTTTAGTTCTATACCTTTAAATGTTACATCACCAGACGAGCTGCAGTAGTTTGGGTTTATTAGCACTTTTCGAGAGTTTAAGGGCATTCCTTGTCGAAGCTCAATGTCTTCGTTTATCTTCTTATCATTAGAACTGAAACAGCAGGGCCACACGTGAATATTCAGGTCCATACACCGGTCTTCATCATAATGCATTCGCCTCTTCCGCCGCTGAATAAAACAGACGGTCCCCACCAGCACCAAGATAATGGACACAGTCGTGATGGTGAGACTCAGTGGGAGCTAAAATTAAATTTCATACCTTAGTGCAAGTTTCTCAACGGTAAATTAATGCCAAATATTCAAGTTGAGTAGAAATTTGAAATATTGTTAATTTTCAAATAATTGCTCAAACCAGTTAGTGCTAGCAGCATAGTAATTAATAGACATGATTACTTAAAGTCTTCAGTCTACGGCATAAACCGTAACGACAGAGTCACAAACTACGTTAAACAACATTTTATTTTAATCTTCGCAATGACACAGTTAGTTTGTAATGGTGCACGCAGTAATTCAAAACTTCTAATACAGTCCTGGGCACCTGATGAAATGTTGAGAACATTAATAGAATTTGTGTGTTATTATTACGAGCTATATTCACGTACAGAATTATAGCAAAGGAATGTCGATTATCACAAAGTATGGTATGTAAACTGACGACCTCCAGGGAGTGCGATGAAGAGGTTAGCAATCGAGTCTGACATTCCCATGTCACCCCTACGTGCTCCCATATCTTTCCCGTGCGCTGAACAAGTATATCAGTTAGTATTAGATATTTTATAGCTACGTAAAATTGTGTGGTGTAAGTAACTAAACAAAACACTTTTATAAATGGCTACTGGAGACGTAAGTATAAAAAAGAACTAGAAAAGGGGTGTTGAACTTAAATTTAGGATGTTACCTCCACCTCACTGCAAACCCCAGTGTAAATGCTTCACGCACTTCACAAGCTCAACCACCAGCATTCGAAAGAAAGAAAGTGAGGCTCCACCACATTTAAAAACCCAGTCCCCCTTCTTTTATGAGGAGGTAAAAAAGTCTGAAGATATTGAATGTGTTTTTTAAATAAGATAGAGGAAACGGAGCATATTTCAGGCTGGACAGACATACAACAAAGTGCATATTTTAAGAAACATAACTGCGTGAGAGGCAAAGCGGTGTAAAAGGGCAAATGAATAGTTAAGATTAATTCATTTCACGTCTTCGGGGTACTAAGGGACACAGTATTAACAGAATCATGGCTAATACGACCATGAAACAAATAATCATGCTGACCCAACAAAGAGGAGAGCACGTCAGCGTATTTGTGCATAAGTGACAACAATTAGGTAGCATATTAAAACAAGCTTACGCGAAACCAAATGAACTAACGATAGAAGACGAATTAAAGACTAATTCTTAGAGAGTTTTAATTAGTAATCTAATTAAGTTGAATGGAAATGAAGATAATACTCTCAAAGTCACATCATTAGACTTGATAGAAGTAACTTCAAAAGAAGAACTTAGAGAAAAGCCCATATAAGAACCTCGTCGTTTTCAATTCAGTAATTAAACGAAAACAGTAACAAAATAGTTAAATAGAAAAAAGTAGCTTGTGAAGAAGAAAACGTAAAACATTAAATGTCTTACATACGATTTTCAAAGGCACATTACTAAACATTGATGTTACAATCGTACTATACTCGCACTTCGTTTTTCTTTCTTATGTCCATTAACTATATTTAAGTTATACTTATTATTATTAGGAATTTACGCATACCAGCGTAAATATGACAAACTCTTAAATGATCAGTAACACGTAGATTTAAATATAAGTTTCGTTTCCTACTGGCAGCATATTACTTTCTTCCCTCGCCTCTCTCCGTTCATTCGTTCTCTCTCACACCTCTCGGTCTTTTCATAGGTCTTGTAGTCTCCATACACGCTGAACTTAGAAACGCGGCCGCTGTACCCGTTTATTCCAATGACTTAGAGTAATTTAATCCCCTAATTCCTTAGAGACTACCAAAAGTTGGCTTCTTTCTCACGCTCTCACAACTCCAACCAATGTCATAGCAACTGCTATGAAAATAAAGAGGGCTGAACTTGTTAAAATGAAGTCCATAAGGCCAATGATATAACAAATTATAGCAAAAGCAACATAAGTCAATTTGGAACAATGCAAGAGAACTAGAAGTAGTTGAGAGAGTAATTGTTAATAGGTCAAAGAATGCATGTATAGCAGGGATGATGTTAATAGGGTCTCCTAATTCTAGTCAAAATCCCAAAAATGTACAATGGCGTTTAACTGTACTAGATTGCAAAAGCCTAGATTCTTAGAAGATTGTTTGTTCTATTTCAGTAGCAACATTCATGGGCCACAAAACCCTCCCCACCCCCCACCAACTGTGAAACCCTAAAACTGTACCTGATGCGTGGTGCGAATAAGATTTGTCCAGTTGTTATTTTAATGATAGAGGGGATAGAATGATAGTTATTAACTGACACAGGCACTAGTTTTTATTGATTGCCACAGGCACTAGTTTTTATTGATTGACATAGGTACTAGTTTTTATTGATTGACATAAGTACTAGTTTTTATTGATTGACACAGGCACTAGTTTTTATCGATTGACACAGGCACTAGTTTTATCAATTGACACAGGCACTAGTTTTTATCAATTGACACAGGCACTAGTTTTTGTCAATTGACACAGGCACTAGTTTTTATTAATTGACACAGGCACTAGTTTTTATCAATTGACACAGGCACTAGTTTTATCAATTGACACAGGCATCAGTTTTCACTGCTAAGTGCAGACTTAATCGAAAAAAATTATTATTAAATAATGCCCGGAAGGAAGTTGCTAAAAGTATATTAACTTCTATAACAGAGCACGTGGATACTACATCAGTAGATATAGAGGATAAATGTAAATAAGGACCGGTGAGCTTATCAGAAGAATATAGAAATATATTTGGAAGAAAATACGATTCTAATGGTACAAATAAAGTAAAACATAAACTGACATTGACAAGTAGTATTCCTAAAGCACAGAAACCATATAGAGTGTTAAAGAAGCACTGAGAAGACTTTGAAGCATGCGTAAAAGAACAATGAATTATAGAAGACATGAGTCCTGGCACTGCACCTGTAGTTGTAGTTCCTAAAAAGATAGTTAAATAAACTTTTGTGTTGACTTAAGGGGGATAACTAAGGTAGCAGTTAAAGGTGGATATGCATTACCAAATATACTAGATATATTAGATGGATTAGGTCAGAGTAAGTATATTTTCTTCATGGACTTGCAAAGTGGGCCCACCAAATATGCTCGCCCTTTCAGCTGTGGGGGCATTATAATGTGACGGTCAATCCCACTATTCGTTGGTAAAAGAGTTGGCGGTGGGTGGTGATGACTAGCTGCCTTCCCTCTAGTCTTACACTGCTAAATTAGGGACGGCTAGCGCAGATAGCCCTCGTGTAGCTTTGCGTGAAATTCAAAACAAAACAAACTTGCAAAGTGTGTATTGGCTAGAGACGAAGATAAAACTGTTTTTATGTTGCCTTCAGGAAAGTATCAGTTTAATAATAGAATGCCTTTTATGTTACCTAAAGCCCTGTTAACATTCCAGAGATTAATGGCCACATCCATTCATTTGGTTTAGAACTGTCTTGAAATATTTAGGTTATTTAAGTCCTTCCAGCAAGTTTCGAGAAACACTTAGTGAGGTTGAAATGTATCTGATGAATTATAAGGAATAGATTTGAAATTAAAACCCTGTAACTGTCAATTTTTGAAGAAGGAAGTAGATTATCTAAGTCATGTGGTTGACCACCGATGTGTAAAACCAGATCCAATATAATTAAACATATTTAAAGATTATCCAAAGCCAATTACTTCAAAATATGTTAGGGCATTTTTAAGATTTGTAGAATTTTATACGAAGTTTATTCCACAGAACTGAGAAAGAATGATGTACCTTTTCAGCATTTGAGAAATGGAGAAATTCGTTACAACTGGCACCAATCTTGAGTTACTCAGATTTTAGTAAAAAGTTTATATTTAGTACAGACTTCTGGTTAAACACAGGAGCAGAATTGTCACAGTTAGATAAAGATGGAGTAGAACACCCATAGCATATCAAAGCAGACATCGGAGTAAAGCCGAGTTGAATCTATATAAATATAATAGTACTGTCTGTTGTGCGTCCATGTAACTACTTCACAGAGTGTGGATGAATCTTCACCAAAATTGGTATGGAAGTTCATTAGGTCAATGCGGGGGTACATACAAATTTTCAGTTTTGCATTTGGAGTTTTTATGGAATTTTTGCATTTTTTCCTCACTACTTTGTCCCCTGTAGATGGATCTTCACCAAATTTGGTATGAAAGCTCATTGTTTTTATGGGCGTTTTTGCGTTTTTTACAATTACATATAATGGAAGCAGCTTTTCATGTCCTACGATAACCTTTCATTAATCATGAATTTACATAACTTCCGTCCAGGAGACGAGTACTCCAACTAGTTATTCAATACAAAACAAGAATACTTAGCAGTAGTACATTGTATTAAGTTAGCTTTCGCTGTTACCTGTATATTTGGAAGGTTTACTATACTTACAGATCACACACCCTTACGGTGGTTAATGATACTACAATATACTCCTGAAAGATTAGTAAGGTGGTCATTGCTCTTACAGGACTGTGATTTTAAAGTAATACACAGCACAAGTTGAAAACAAACTAATGTAGAACTAGAGCAGTAGTCGCTTAACTAGCACAAAATACATGATTAACAAAATTACGAAAGTCGTCAAAATAGCTATGAAGTAGTTTGAAACATAGATAACGTTATTAACAAACAAATGAAAAAAGTAAAGTATTAAGAGATAGAGTAATACATGGAGAAGAAGCTGAGTATATACTAGATGCAGATGTGCTATGCAGTAAAGTAAAAATAGAGGAAACCTAAAAGTGTACCGCATATAGCAGTATCGTAAAATTTAAAACATAAAGTGATAAGTACATATGATACTCCATTCGCTGTCCATTTAGCTATTGTCAAAGTGTATAGTGTAATAAGGAAAAATTATTTTGACCTCTCTTACGAGAAAAAAAATGTTATGAGTTCCTGCGAATCATCTATCGAACGTACTAAATGGAGAACACACCCCTTACACAGAACTCCAAGTTTAAATGCACCATTTCAAATGATAGTCATGTATATTTTAGGTTCTTCACCGACGTCATACTTATGAAATGAATATATATTATCCGTTTCAGATTATTGAATTAGATTCTCAGAAGAACATAATGGTGAATCAAAAACCCAAAACAACAGCTGAAACTTTCGTAAATCAAGTTGTAAATGAACACGGAAATTCTATAGTATTTATTAACAGACATACGTACACAGTTTATTTCATAGTTAATGAAGGAAATGTGTAAGTTATCAGATGTAAAGAAAATACAATCACCCACAAATCTCCCAGCTGCTAATGGATTTATAGAGAGATTCAACAGAAACGTATTAGATATGTTATAACATATTTCCGTCCAATCAGAAAACATAGGACAAGCTAGTTTCTTTATTCGTTTTAGCTACTAGCAGTGCCATAAGAGAATCTATTCGGGCATGGCTCTTTTTCTACTATATAATAGAAATGTTATGTTACCAATGCAAGAAATATTAGCGCAACGGTAGATTAATTATGCATTAATTGAGGATTATAAACTATTAATGATGCAAAAAGAGGAAAAGGGGGAGAAACAGGCAAAAGGACAATGCAGAGTGATACAATTAACAATTATCGTAAAATTGGAATAAACAATATGTGCCTCGTGAGAGTAAACAAGTAGTATAACAGATTAGTGAAGGTTAGAGAAATAAACAAGATACATATTAAAAGATACTCGAAAGGCTGTTGTTGTTTCCTTCGTGCAAAGCTACACGCTAGGTTAACTGCACTCAATCCACCGCGAAGAATCAAAACCCAGAGCTTAGCATTATTTATCTATAAACGTACCACTGTTAGATGAACAAACACTTGAGAATAACTTAAGTATAAAGTGTAGTTACATGATGAATAAATCAAACCAAGATATGACGAACTTATTTATTTACATACTACCTGAAGACGCTAAAGTTTATTATAAATACAGAAGTTATAGCATTAGATACAAACCAGATTAGGGAAAAGAGTATAAGCACTAACCAGAGTGTAGCTGAGACAAAGTTCTGCAAGTACTAGTGAAGGGGAAACTGTCACGATCACCCACGGTTAACATTCAAGGTATCGAACATTAATAAGTGTATACACGAGATTCTTCAACTAGGAGACCTAGACATATTTTATTTGATCCACATATACATAAACACACTAAATCAGCAAAACGAACTAAACCAAATACCAGTGAAAGATAGTGGCTTCCTTGCGAGATTTTTGTGAGATTTAAAAGAATGTTGGATTACTTAATAGGAGAGTAATCTAATAAAATAAGTTAAAATAGTGTAATTGCAAATGTCAATCAAGTATAACCTACTAATTAGCAAGAATGAAGTTAATTACAATGTAACCAAGATGATAAGCATCCTCGTACTGATGTCAACGGTGAATGGAAGACTCCCTTGGACAGAAGAGGAGGTGCTACATGAAATTAAGATGAAATTACCTCACATTTGCAGTTTGTAATCCCGTGATGACAGGTATTATACTTGGGCTGATGCGAAGACTGGTGCTATGGAGAATATCTTAAGAATGTTTATTGATATAGCTTTAAAAGTAACACAGAGATTGTTTAAATTTTATAAAATAGTTCTCTTGCCAGTTGAGGTCAACAATTCCCAAACGTTAGTAACGAAAAGTATTATTTAGCTATTTCAATGGATCAACACACTTGATTAGAAATGGTTGACAATGAATTATTAAACTGTATTTGAGGACATATTTTGGTAACTCAAACTCAGGAATACATTCATTACGAATTCTATCATGTAATTGCGTATTACTTACGAGAGTACAACATAGAGTATCAGAGCTGTGGGAGTACAAGGATGACAATGGTTTTACATTTGTATATCTCAAACACCACGCATTTGGTTTGCTAATATTCAAGAGGAGTTAGCGTTATCTATCCACTGTGTGAAGTTAGGAGTACATCATTTTGATTATCAAACTGAAACTGATAAACTTAAAGGAAGTTATTACTTAAAATTCATTAGAAATCAATCACTAAAACAACCTGTTACATTCAATGGGTTAACGCGAATTCACTGAAACAATTATAATCCTAAAAAAAAACTAATGTTAGCGTTCTAGTAATTGCTAGATAATTAAATCTTTTGTGTTACTGAACAATCAGAAACATTTATTACACTTCTCTTAATATTTAAGTAAAACTTACTCTTCTCTACTTGCTTTACTTAAATTTTTTAAGCATATTCACCAAATATGAGTAGATGGCCCCTGCTTTGGAATCCAAATGGGCTTTGACAGTCGATGATAAGATTGGTGGTGGAAATGTTGGATGATTGATTAACTCGAAATCTGTATACGTAAGAACATACATTTCTTATTGATTACGTTTATTAAGACGGAATCTCAAAAACTAAAAATAAAAAAATCTTGTGTTTAGTTTTAATTAACTTTGTTTACAACATCAGCATCAAAATCCAGTTAATCACAACTAAATATTTAATCAATATAGACAAGGTGAAAAGTATATAAAACGATAAATGTAACCCTAGAAGTATATTAAAAGCTTATTGCTGAGACACATCTCATTCAATGAAAAGTCATTTTGAGCCCTTGTAGTTTATCAAGTTTTGTCATAAAACATATTATGTCAAAACGGAGCATTTTATATTTATTTTCTGTTATCCTAGGGGAAAAAAATGATAGAAAACATTAATTCATGTTAAATTGATATATCTACAAGTACAAGAAATTTGGTATCATCTCAGTTTGGAAAAAAAACTACAAATGCTTGGACAAGTTATATCGAAGTAGGAACAGTTTGAACCTGATTAGCTTTGGTTCAACACTGAAGGTTCAACATTTACCTTGACTTTTCGAAGACCATTAAAATATAAATTGTCGTATTTCGTGCTAATATTGATGTGAATGTTTCTTTTTTATTCTCAGAACAAAAACCAAACAAGAAGATGCTATAACGTTATCCAAGACAACCTGCAGGATATTATATATTGACAATAAAGATTAATTAGTAGCTATGTTAGTTTAATTAGAGAATGCCAAAAAATCCTCAAATAATTAGAAAAAAAATGGAATATTGTTTTTTATTTTTTTGGAATTTAGAGATAGTATTCTTATTTGTAGTTAAGCACAACGCTACACAATGGGCTATCTGTACTCTATCCACCACGGGTATCGAAACCCGGTTTCTATCAGTATAAATCCGCAGACATACCGCTACGCCATTGAAGGGTAAATTCTTTAGGTGTGGATGAAACATATTCTACCATTAAAATGTAGATATAAAAAAATCTTTATTACTTTTGGGATTTTACTTCCCGTTAAACGTACTTATTATCTATAATATATTTGGCTACTAAGTTTAATGTTTATCGAAATATTTTCAGATAGGTTTGTAACTCTTTATATTCGCATTCTTAAGCCTTACAGCAAAAAAAAAAACAACAAAAAACCCAAACCCGGATTCTAGCGTTGCAAGTCTACTGACATATCGTTGTACCACTGGGGGGTCAGATGGTATTATATAATAAAATAACTTGTATTATAAGTCACAAAATAAGTGGATAAAAAGATGTAAGATAAAAAACAAGCTCAGTCAAAGACCGTGCCCGTTTACCATTAAGAGATCACAGCTTAATCTGTAGATATAAATCCTGTTATTTAACGAGTATATATAAACAGCTCTTTTTTCAGATTATAAGAGTGAAAAAATCAATTATTTTATAAATAATTTGAGAAAGAATTATATTGGCATTAATTAAGCTTTAAAAATATTTGCTTTTGTCTCTTTTGGAGGGAATTGCTCATTATTGGTGACCGCTGAATACTAATAAAAATGAACTTGTGTATTTTTTATAAAAACATGTTAACAATTTGATGAGTTAACCGAGTTTCCACATTAACTCTTATAACGGTATCTGTATGGCAGAAGTCCAAACAGTTTGTTTGTTTGTTTCTAATTAAGCACAAAGCTATACAATGGGCTATCTGTGATCTGCCCACCACGGGTATCGAAACCCGAATTCTAGCGTTGTAACTTCGCAGACATACCGCTGTACCACTGGGGGGGGGGCGTTCCAAACAGTGACCCAACCTTAACTTTTATGACAGTATCTTTATGGCAGAGGTTCCTAAACAGTGACCCAACCTTAGCTTTTATGATAGTATCTGTATGGCAGAGGTTCCTAAACAGTGATCCAACAGACAATCTTATTATAGTAATTATGTTGTTAATAACCTCGTAAGTAATTTATAAACATCATACACATTAAAAACACTTCACTAGCAAGTTTCTTATTTTCCTTTTTAACAGATTTTATAGCTCGCTTATGCCTAGTGGTTAACATGCCGGGCTTCAGATCAAAAGGTTCAAAGTCTGAACTGCAGTATGCCTCCGAACATTGTCAACCGCGGAAGTGTTAAAAAATAACATCCAAGTAACAGGAGCTGTTGACTGGTTGTCCTTCTTCTGGTCAGCCGTCCTAAACTAAGGTATGGATATGGCTGAATCTAGAGGGGGTGGGGTCTAATGGTTGTGTAAGCTACTGTTCATGAAAGGTGTATATAAATGTTCAATATAGGTGAATCTAAGGAAATTTAAATGGTAAGTTTCAGGAAAAAATTAGAAACACCTGCCATATGACATTTTTAGAACCATAATAAGGTTTTTAGTTTTGAAATGTTTCATTACCCTTATGGAAACGCACGTCAATTGCTTGGCTGCTTTGACCCAAAGTATTCGTCACTTCTAAGATGTAGAGACCTTCGTGTGCTTGTGTGGCTCTAAGGAACTCTAAGTAACCTGAGATAAACATAATTTATCAACTCATATTGCATTATACACAATTATATAAATTTAGTTTTCTTAAATAGAAATATCTTTATTAATATATACAAATATTTCGTTAAATATAAATATTGAATAACTTAAAATAAAGGTTTGAAATCTACCTAACAAACAGACATAGCTTCATTATGTTTTAGCTATAATTTATGTTAGAGACTTAAGCTAAGTAATAGATAAAATTAACAGGATAAGAATTAACGGGTTTATTTAGTCGAACTGTCTAAGTGTGAAGTTCACAACAGTTAACTCTGTTGCGACTTCCTTCATTATAATCCAAAATCAATTATATCCATGAATTGTGTCCCCAAACATAATTTCATCACAGACTTTTATCTATTTCGAGAATTTGTTCATTACAATCATTTCAAACAATTTCACTTGTCAATCCCAACGACGATACTAACTCCTTTGTTATCAGAATTTATGTTATCAACCTCAGTAACGAAGCTAACTCCTTTGTTATCAAAATTTATGTTATCAACCTCAGTGACGAAGCTAACTCCTTTGTTATCAACATTTATGTTATCAACCTCAGTAACGAAGCTAACTCCTTTGTTATCAAAATTTATGTTATCAACCTCAGTGGCGAAACTAACTCCTTTGTTATCAAAATTTATGTTATCAACCTCAGTGACGAAGCTAACTCCTTCGCCATCAACATTCATATGGTGTTATCAACTTTTGTGACTAGGCTAATTTCTTCATCATCAACATTAGTGTGTTATCAACCTCATTGACAAGGCTAACTACTTCATCATCAACATTCATGTGGCATTATCAACCTCGGTGACGAGGATAACTCCTTTGTCATCAACATTCGTGTACTATTAACCTCAGTAGCGAGGCAAAGACCCTCGTTATCAACATTGATGCTTTATCAACCTCAGTGACGAGGCTAACTACTTCGTCATCAACATTCATGGTGTATTAACCTCAGGGGCGAGGCAAAGACCCTCGTAATCAACATTGATGTGTTATCAACCTCGGTGACGAGGCTAATTCCTTGGCCATCATGCAGTCTTCAAGGGTTATCAACCTAAATAGCGAAGCAAGCTCTTGGCCATCAACTTTCATGGGTTATAAACTTCAATAGCGAGGCAAACCTGTTGACCATCAACCTTTATGTGTTATCAACCTCTTTGAGTTATCAACCTAAGTGAACCAACAAATATCTTAAGCCATCACCCTCTTTTAATCTTTTATTCCCTTTGTCCATTAATCTTCTCGGGCTTGATGATCCTTCACTCTATGGTACTTAAGCACAGATTATCCTTAATAGCCTTCCATCTAATGTTGCAAAATAAACCTATTGAACTATAATGTTCTTAAACTGTTCACAACGTTTCGCTTTTTTTTTAATATGACTACTAAACTTTTGTTTCAAAATATATTTCCAGTATAAAGTTATCAAAATTAGAGTATAATCTAGTAAATATGTGTTTACGAAGTTATCTTGTAAAATTCGCTCTTTTCTTATTAACTTGAGTGTCCGAAAATGATTCACGAGGTTATTATTTTACTTTGTTCTGAAAATTAATAAGATTGTATAATTGTCAATAAATAAACACTAGGTGTAAGTTCTAACAAAATAAAACACACCTTGGAATGTGATCAACTTGTTTTTGTGTTTCTATTTCAATGATATCGACAACACTACTGATGTCAAATCGTTGAATATCTAGGACAATATATTTATTAAATATTAGACTTTCCTCCAATGTTTTGTTTGTTTGTTTGAAGTTAAGCACAAAGCTACAGAATCGGCTCTCTGTGCTCTGTCCACCACGGGTATCAAAACCCGATTTCAAACGTTGTAAGTCCGCAGACTTCTATTCTACTCAAATAGAATATCCATGCGAAACTTTGTCTCTTGTTAAAAGATGAAGCGAGATTTTTTTTTATGGAAAAGTTCCGTTTGTATATCTGTATACTATATTTTCTATACTTTATTCGATTTGATATTTAAACCAAGTCGGCTTCTTGTGAATGTGTTTGTAACCTAGAAAACTATTCGTATATATTGATATCATTGCTTATAAGTTATTTAGTATATGATGAATTTAAAGAGATTGTCTTCTAATAGTGTCGTAATGTTTAAAAGGGTGGCATGATGACATGAATGTAATGCGCCATATAAGATGCACCAGTTATAAAAAATACACGTGCGTTTATGAATATTTATATATATAGTTTATATTTATAGGTCTTTTTTTAAAATACATTTGAGTAATTTTGTAGCATTTTCAACTTATAGAGTCACAGATGTCCAAGAAATCACGATAGAGGAATACGTTCTGTTAAATCCCAGGGGTTGTTTGGTAATCTTAGAGCAAATCCACATTGGGATATCTGCTGTGTCTACCGCGGGGAATCGAATCCCTGATTTTAGCGTTGTAAGTCCGTAAACGTACCGCTGATCCAACGGGGACATGCCAGGGGGTAAAAAGTTATTTTAGCTTTCATAGTAAACACATTAAATTAAAGTTTAATTGAATATCCTTGTGTAATCACATCTGATGAAAGACAAGTGCTGAAATGTGTAATACCTGAGGATGAAACATACGCAGGCTACTTTAAAATGAAGTTCCTGCAATTACCAATATGATTAATTAAACATGTAACCTACGGCATTGAAATTCTACAAATACCCTAAAATATATGGCTGTGTCGTCAATCAGTTATAAATAGAAATTATGAAAATACTCGACAATATAGTTGGAGCATACAATCTCAACTTGAACCTTACATTAAAGGAAAGCAAAAAAAAGGACCAATATTGTAGCTGGTTTTCAGTTTTCAATGGTCTATTTTACGTTAGTTTAACCAATCATTATCTTTACATTTACACAGCTTGTGTTTTCACGTTTACACAATCAGTATCTTTACCGGACTGATTACAATTGAAAAACATGTTAAAGAAAGTCCTGAATGTTGACTTCTTCTTAAAGGAAAAGAAGGTTATTCACGTTAGTCTTCAGTTGGTAAATTTCTATATGGGAAAACAAGTTACTACAAACGAGGAAACCTCTCACTGGGGGCTTGTTTCTAGGAACTGAGTTTCTCGCAATCTTGTACGGTATCATATTTTATCACAAAGTTAGGTTCTCCCTGTCAACAAAGAAGTTTTAGTATGTCAAATTATTTCCAAATATTGAGTATTAAACGTTGGAAAACATTTTTGACTTTTATTTTAATTTGATATTTCGCTTAGTTTTACTAAGAAATATTCGTAGAGCTTAAAAAAACACTTCCTTTAGTTTTAATTTCATACAAAATAGTTATTTTAAATGTTACTGGTTTCTGTAATTAGCTCACACTTTGAATTAATTTTAATAATCCTACTCGTTATGTATCAGGATAACATAGTTAGCTCCATCATCAATATTGAATTTAATCCAAAACTCAAGTATTATATATAGATATGATGACAAAACTGTGACAATTCTGAACACGGATTACCTTTGATTATAAGTTAAAACCAGTAACACGTAAATACTGACCTAAAAGTATAAGCTTATAATATTAATGGCATAACATTTAGCTCGAGTTTCTCTCGTGTATTAATATTACACATGAGTTAGTTACGAATAAAAAAGTTTTAGTAAAAAAATTGTATTTAGATCTCATTTCAACAGAATCTTAATGATATAGTCTGTCTAACGTTGTAAGTTGGATATGAAGCCGTTTAGTTTCAGTAAAGAAAAAAAACTTAATTACGACACAAAAATTCTCATTCTCATGTAATAACTACTTTTATCACCTGGGATAAGAACCTCAACGTTCCGTCTCATGAGTGAGTGCTAAAACACAGAAATCTTAATGAAATAGCATGCTCATTATATACTGCTATCTACAAACTTCATTAAACTACCATAAGTTAAAAAAGAACACTATGGAATTCACATTCTTTCAGTCATAACACTATTAAACGTTTCAGCGCCCAATATATTTCAAGAGTAAGACACGAGTCGGGTTTCACACGGAAACAGGATTTTTTATTTCACTAAAGGGAAAAAAGGATTTGTTTTAGAATTTATTGATATGAATTACGTTTTGCGACTTACATATATTATATATATATATAAAGTTCCATATATTATATTATATATATATGTAAAGTTCCATATATTGTATTATATATATATATATATGTAAAGTTCCATATATTGTATTATATATATATATATGTAAAGTTCCATATATTGTATTATATATGAAGTTAATTAAGAATATGCTAAATAATGTAGTGAATCGATCGAAAACATTTAATTCGCTCACTATACGTAAAGTAATAGTTGTTCTCCAAGAACGGGTACCTGACCCGAAATAGTGTTTTTAGGGGAGGGGATGAGATAGATTTAATTTTTTTTTACACGGTCTTAACAGTTATCCCAGAATATTAGATAAACGTAGCCTGGGTTAAATAATCAAGAGCTTTGGTGGTCATTATGTCAACTATTTCAGACTATCTTTCTGGCTGCCAGTTCTATTTGTTGAAATAGAAATAACCTATACCCAATCGAACCGATCATCGCGTCTTTCAGAGCTTAGTTGAGGAAATATAAATATGAGAAAATTGTAGCCTGTATTTTGTATACAGTTAGAGGTAAGAGAATAGAGTAATTTAAAATATGAATGTCCACAAACACGCGTAATCAAATGTGTCATGAATTTACAATGACATTTTAGAGATTTATGTATAGACATGTTAACTACAGGTATACAAATTCATATGTACTGTGACATTTGGAATTTAGATAGAGTATTAACCCTACATTATCATTATATTTTATATATATATGTATGTATACCCAAGACTAACTTTTAAAAACAAAATATTATAACTCATAAAAACCTTCTCACTCAAATAATGAACACAGATAGTAAACGTTCACTGATTCACCTGCTATCCTGTACTGGTCTAAATAAGTAAGTGTTTCTTTGAGATTATTAGAAAAATCCACTGGTTCGTCATTGAAAAACCAGGATCGGGTAGGCTGAGGGGAACCAGTGACTTCAAAGTCAATTCTCCAGTAGAATCCACGATCTGTCTTTAAAACCTTGATCCTTGGCGGTGCTAAAAACAGAAAACGATGTTAGCTGGTAGGAGAAAATAAAAGTAATATAAATTTCAGCCAAAGTTTGATTTGCACTTCAAAATTAATTACTTTGATATTTTTTTTTACTTCTGAATCAAATTATCTGGGGATATGATGAGTTAGAAGATATTAACTTGTCATCTTAAAACTTCATATACAGAAAGAGAGAACAATCTACGAGAGAAAGAATATGAGAGAAATTAACAATGTTTAGTCAAGGAAAAATTAGACTTAAGGAACTATTGTTTAGACATGGGAAAGATTAGATTCAAGGTACCAGTTCTTAAACACGTAGAATATTAGACTTAAGGAACTATTGTTTAGACATGGGGAAGATTAGATTCAAGATACCAGTGTTTAAACACAGAGAATATTAGACTTAAGAAACTATTGTTTAGACATGGAAAAGATTAGATTCAAGATACCGGTGTTTAAACACGGAGAATATTAGACTTAAGAAACTATTGTTTAGACATGGAAAAGATTAGATTCAAGATACCGGTGTTTAAACACGGAGAATATTAGACTTAAGAAGCTATTGTTTAGACATGGAAAAGATTAGATTCAAGATACCGGTGTTTAAACACGGAGAATATTAGACTTAATGAAGCTATTGTTTAAACATGGGAAAGATTAGATTCAAGGTACCAGTGTTTAAACACGGAGAATATTAGACTTAATGAATTATTGTTTAAACATGGTGAAAATTAGATTCAAGGTACCGGTGTTTAAACAACGAGAATATTAGACTTCATGAACTATTGTTTAGACATGGGAAAGAGTATATTCAGGGTACCGGTGTTGAGATATGGAGAAGATAAGCTTCAAGGAACATTCTTCAGCCAATAAAAATTATATATCAGGTAAAACTCTACAAACTGCTAGGACAAGAAGATTAATGCTACTGTTTCGACAAGGTAAATGTTAAGTTAAATTTATCGTTTAGACAAGGAGAAGATTATACTTAAAGTGGCACTGTTGATATTGAGATAAAGAAAATATTAACTTCGAGCAGCCAAGTCTTATAGTATAACTCATTATTTTTATTATCTAAACAGTGGTACATTGAGCTTGATCTTTTCAGTTATTAGTTGTATTTTATTAGACATTTTGTATTCGATATTTTTTCACGTGAAAGTTTTGTTGGTTTATTATTTAGTAACTGATGGTCTGCTAGTGTGGTTTACTGTTTAAAGATCAAGTAACAATCTGTGAGGGTTTAGCAGTTTGGTGAATGATGATTTATTAGACACAGGGATAAAGAGTGGTAGCCGGACATTGAACAAGATCTCCATATTTTTCAATTCTGACACGTTATCTCTAACTACATTGATTCTACTCGGCTATCATTTTAGTATAAATAAAGCACGATGGAAGCTATTAATCTACCCACATCTTATCCTTAGGTGAAGGAAATTGGTTTTTCTGCCAACAATATTCTCTGCTGTACAAAAAATCCGCCCGTTGTCCTCTGGATCGGCTCCTTGAAGATTTAGAATGACTGTAACATTCTCCATGCACAATGTGGCATTAGATTCCCCTTGATCAGCCACTTGGCTTTGCCAAACCTCAATAGAATGATTTGAGTACAATTTGGTAGTATTCCAGTAGACCATTGGTGATGGATGACCTGTTGCTTCACAGACAATGGATACTGTCTCGTTCTCGTAGACATCTACTTCTTTAGGGTACACTTCAATTTCAGGGAGATCTGCAAAACATTAATTACAATCTATGCACCTGTTGTTGTTGTTGTTTCTGTTTTTTGTTTTTTTAGGGAGGATTAAAAACTCGTCTTATGCAACTATAACTGTTTATACCGTCTAACAGTAATCTCAATGGACGTTTTCAAAATTAATTTCCCAGTAACTCTGTCTGCTCACGTAAAGCAACCGAGCAACTAAAAAAAACCTGCTCTAGTGCTTTCACTGCCTTACTTGGTATATATGGAAATATTTTAAGATATTAGAACCAAAACCATCGTTTAGAACCAAAACCATCAAACATTATATTTTTATTCTTTTTATTTGCGCGTAGATGTTTTATTTGTTTGATATTGATTACTAGTTGGCAGTTTGCGAATATTAGTCACAGGCTAGGTGAAAAACTCTGTTGGTTGTTTGATGATTGACGATTTAGTTGATGTGTGAATTGATGGTGTTAACTGGACATGAAGTAAAAACCTACACAACCATTTAAATCTAACATGAGCCTTAAACAAATATAAGGTCGAATCTAACTGTTTCATTAGTCATCCACTATTTTTAACATACGTGTAGTTGTTAAAGAGCAACCACGTGTTTAACTTTTACTCTTACTCTGATAAAGAATTCAAGTGAAATTACTGTCCCTCCCTTCCCTTCCCCAAGCCTAGGTTCGAATTCCGTAATCGAATATGCTCGCCCTTTCAGAGGTGAGGACGTTATAATGTGACGATCAATCTCATTTTTATTTGGTAAAATAGTAGCCGTAGAGTTGGCGGAAAGTGATGTTGACTAGCTGCCTTCCCTCTAGTCTACCACTTCTAAATTGGAGAAGGATAAGGCAAATAACCCTCGAGTACCTTTGCGCAAAATTCGCCAAACAAACAGATCCCTCCCTGTCGGTGACTCAGCGGCAAGCTAGACGGCTTATAACGATAAAAATCGTGTTTTGACACCCGCGGTGGTCAGAGAGTCCGTTGTGTAGTTTTGTTATTGTTTATGTTTCTTTAAGACGGATAACATGCTAAAAATGCTCAAATTATGTTCTCAATATAGGTACCTTCCTTAAAAAAATAATATTTGCTAAAGTAACTTGCTGATATTTTTTCCATTCGAATTTTGATTGATAAGGTAGAAAACAAATGCAAAATATTTGGAAAAAGAAACATTCGCTAGAAAAAACATTATAATTACCGTGAATTTTATCGAATATTGGAAAAATATGTTCTAATAAACAGTTATAAGAAATATCTCTGAAATTAAAATTCTGAATAATGTGTAAGATGTATTATTTACTGAAAATACTTCATTGGAAGTTTTTACTAGAATTCAAGAACGCTGTCAGTTATATCAAAAACTTAGTCAAACGAAATATAAACAAAATAGATAAAATATAAACGATTAATAATTACGGAGAAATGCATATAAAAACCATAATTTTGTGATTTTAACCACAAATTAATTTAACTGTGGCTCAGCGGAAGAGTGGCAAATATTCCCATTGTCTTGTTTTTGTTTGTAGCCACTCAGCTGTTAAAAACAAAAACATACGTGTTAATCTGACGATTAAACCTTTATCAGTCTTACTAGTTGCCCAGCTTGCATCTTTGTATATCTGATAGAAAGAATTTCATGACTTTTAGTTTTAGTTTTAGTTAATCACGTGCTGTGAGTTTGTGGTAATTTCTAGCTTTATATATTCGTGAGTTAACTGATCAAGCTTATTAGCTCCACGGGTTATCCAAGCACTTTTAAATCACAGAACAAAAACAAAAATACGATTCCTTCTGTAAAGAAGTGAGCGTCACACAAATCACTGTGATATTAATTACAAGTCCAATTTTAATATGTTAGGCAAATGTTATCTTAACGTAACTTTTCATGGTCGCTGAATATTCGTAGTACTGCAGAACTTCAAAAGACTAACGATAGTATATCAATCAGTTAATCCCCCAGCACTCTAAACGCGCCTATTACTTAATTATTACTTGAAACCATCGATACGTGAGGAAACTTCATAATTACAGAATTGAGGAAAGCATGATGATGCCTTTACTGGCTAAACCATGGTCGTAATAAAATAAATGTCTGTGAAACGTACAATTATCTTTGTTTTTATCAATTCTGTTACATGTATTATTGCCTCCATCATTTGTGTTCTTCTTCACTAATTCAAGCTTTTACAGACCTATTTTCTCAAATATTTTTGAAGTAACATAACGAGATTTTGAGGTTTCTCCTCTTAATAATCTTTGAAAATGGATTGCTAGAAACATAAGGATTCATAAGTTAAGATAACCATTTATTAGATGAGCAAATTCTTCCTTACAAGGAATAGGTTCCTCGTACAAGGACATTTTAGATAAGTAAATATATCAGTACAGGCAACCTTACCACAACCAGATATAGATATATTGGCCAAAGACCACTTTTTTTTCAGATTATTTTCTTCCACACATGTGATCTGATCTCCCAAGGGCCCTAACATGCTAGATGACTGATACATCTGGTGTTGAATCCATTTAGCGCTGCAGTTACAGACGATCGGGTTTCCTTTGATATTTCTGAAAAGAGAAAATTAAAATTAGCTTTTAAAATAATTTCTATGTGAGCTATAAAATACACAAAATAGTGAAGCCCAATTAAAACAGTATCAGTTGAATTAAGATCTCTAATAATGAAGTGTTACTGGAGAGGGATTCACTTTACCCCGAAGCTTTCTATTATAAGCATATTTCCATTTTGGTTTAATGAACGTTATTTGAAAAATTAAGAACAACTAGATATTATGAGTAACATTTTACATCCGCACATATCGCAACACAAACAAAACATAAATTTCAAAACCAACACGTTCACCAAAAGTAAATCCTCACATAATAATCTGTCATACTTTTTCCAACAATGTTACTTTTTATCTGGACAAAGGAATGGAGGCAAACTTTGTGAACTTAGTGTTTTGAAAACATTAACTAAAAAATATAACATCTGTAGGAGTTGAGGAAAAGCTAGTTAATTGAATGGGAAAAAGCAAAATGTTCTAATTAGTGGAGATCATGCAAAATGTACTATTGTTACTTAGTGGAGTCTCTGAGACCTTAGTTCTTTCCTTATTTGTGTTAATGATACTGATATAACGAGTAATTTAGTAAAATTTGTTGATAACATTAAATTCTTGGGCACGTCTAGACGTATTAACGATGTTCAGGTATTTCAGAATGACTTGGATGAACTTATAAGCCAGACGAATATACAACATATGACCTTTGATTATAGTAAGTATAAGATAATGCATTTGGGTTATTACAATTTGGATCAGACATTTATATAGATGGGAATTCACTCAGTAGAGTAAATGAAGAAAATTATATTAACATAGTGGTAGATAAGTCACGTAAGCCAACAATCAGTGCTCTGTTGTTACTGGTAACGCTAATAAGATTGTAATGTATATTTATTGATATACTGATTACAAGTCAAGAGATATCCATATTTCTCTGTACAAATCGTTAGTAATCCCTCACTTGGCTTACTGTGTACAGATTTGGTCTCCTTATCTAAGAAAATGTATTGGATTAATGGAAAGGGTTCAGAGAAATGCTACCAGTCTGATTCCAGATTAGTCTTATTATGGTTAAGATAACTTGTTTTATCTTGAGAAAAGAAAGGTAAGATTTTATTGAAGTTTATGAGATTACTTGGGTGATTGATATAGTAAAAGCCAGTGGTTTCTTTGTGATATATTTTGAAGATTGTTTTTGTTTGAAGTTAAGCACAAAGCTACACAATGGGCTATCTGTGCTCTGCCCACCATGGGTATCGAAACCCGGTTTCTAGCGTTGTAAGTCCGCAGATATACCGCTGTGCCACTGGGGGGTATTCTGAAGATAAAAGGACGAGAAATCACAAGTTTAAGATTTTGGAAAAAATAACGTAGGCTCCAATATAGAAATATTTATTTTTCTACCACGATGGTTGAATTATAGAATGAGTTGCCTTCGTCAGTAGGTAAGGATGGCACTTTACAGAATTTAAGAAAGAATTGACATTGTCCGGAAAAATAACGAGTGGGTTTAAATATTTTAATTTTTTTTTACATTTTAACGCCCCCCCCCCCAGTGGCACAGCAGTACGTCTGCGAAATTACAACGCTAGAAACCGGGTTTCGATACCCATGGTGGGAAGAGCACAGATAGCCCATTGTGTAGCTTTGTGCTTAACTTCAAAACAAACAAACTTTTCTTAACAGTGAGTGTGCAAGAAAGAACCTTGAAAAATCAAATGGTCACTTGTCCAGATATTGTTATGCTGTGAAAAGTGACAAAGAAAATGGAAAGGTTCGAGTTTGTAACGACTTTTATTAATGGTGCTTTGAGCTAGTTTTGTGAGGTAACAATCATTGTCCAGAAATATCATAGTTAAAGACTGTTAAAATAAGTCAGTAAAGTATATATACATATCCTATAGAATCTAGAAATTCCACTGTTTAACAATCTGACCAGTTCTTCTAATGAGTAAGGTATATTCACAAAACTAAACACTATCCTTGATGAATATTTTTGAAGAAATATTTAAACAGTGAAATGCAACATCTGATAAATTCCACAAAAATAGTATTGCGTTAAACTTAACCTCACATTCTAAATTCGGTGTGATGCATGCTGAATAACTATGATCATGGCATTACGTAGTTGTTAAGCGCAAAGCTACACAGTGGGCCGTCTTGTGGTCTGCTCATCACGGGTAGCGAAACGCTATCTTTTAGCGCTGTAAGCCCTCAGAATCACCGCTGAGCCATCGGGGGCATAGTTTTATGTAACTATGATATTAAGTTAGTAACTCAGAATACTTGTGTTTTGATAATAATCCAGGATTGGGAAACGTGACCAAAGAAGCTAGACGTCATATAAATCAAATACAATATATTAAAAAGATCACTGAAGATAACAGTAATATTTCCATGTACCAATTTAAAATATATAACACTTTCCAATATTTGTGCATCTGCCTTCAATGATTAAAGTAAAATTAAAACTGGCTTTACTGAATTGAAAGCTTCGCTGTCTCTATCAGATGAACAAGAGTATCGAGTCATATTAGCTCGTTTTTGCTTAAAGAAATTTTCCTAAACAACGCACGTCGAACAATACATCTAAACAAACAGTCAACACTTGTTCAAAGCAGATGCTGAAGCCACGAATATTCTATTTCAATTTATACTACACCTGAGCAATCACACCTGCATCACCATCAATTCTCGTATTAAAGAAATTCTCGACGTCAAAGCAAGCTGCTGAAGACTTTAAGCTAAAATATAAAATTACATCTGAATATTTACGTACACATTACTACCATCCATTGCCTCGAGAAAATAATGATGTTAAACAAACTACTCAGGATATTCACCTAAAATTTAAATTAAAGCTGAATATTTCCAACTTTTTTAATCAACAAGCATTGTGCCGAAAAATCTCGATGTTGGAGCAAGATGCGTGGGATATTTAATTAAATTTTAAATTATACATAAATGTTTTTGTCTAAATAAAGATCAAATATTTCTCACAAATTATTCAAATGATCTTATTGTATACATTAGACTGGAAACATAGCATTTGCACAAATACTTACATTTCAACGACCCTCAGTCCTTGCTCTAAGAAAAGCGTCCACGGTAGATAGGATATATTATTGTTTCGAAGGTTTCTACAAAAAAAAACATACAAATGTGAAAAGAAATAACGTATAGTTAGAAGATAAAAGCTGCATCGTTTTAGAGCAAATCCTGTTCGAATTTCGAAACAAAAAATGTTTACAAATATCTAGTTATTCTCTATACTGTTTGTTACAGCTAGTTTGTTATTACTCGTTTCAGTTTGCTTGACTCGCTCTGTAGGCTTAGTGTAAACCTGTAACTCTTGTTACAGGATTTCAAGCAATCGAATTCAAATAAAAGAAGTAAGAAATTATCCCAATGGATACTTGTTTACTTAAATTTTGTTTCTACCAAAAACATTCCGTCAAAATATTTTTTTTCAAACTGTATGCTTTTATTGAAGAGATGAATAAATTTCTAACTCGAAATAATCAATATTATAGTGGATACTTACACTTCTTTTAGCATCCTCAACTGGTTAAAGGTTTGAGGGGAAAGATAGCGAAGGCTTGTGTTCTGTACAGTTCTGGAAATTCAAATTATAAATAATGAATTCGAAAATAATTTCATTGCTCCTAGATAACCTTAATTTATGATAAGCAATAAATATTAAATAAATAATTCTGTGCTATAATCTAATCTGATTAAGCTAAGCACTAACTGATCTTATATAATATTAGATCATGCTCGTGTAAGATTGTCTATTCGTTTTAAAACGCAAAGCAAAACAACGAGTTATTTTCACTGTGTCCACCGCGGGTATTAAACCTTGATTTTTAGCGTTATAAATCCTCAAGCTTACCGCTGATCCACCGGAAGGTGTTTAAGATAGCGTAATAAAATATCAAAGAAGAAACATGATTCAAAATAAGAGATTACTCTAATACAAAAGTATTTATAGTTTATTTTTTTGTAGATTTCACTTGCTTGTTTAAACAAAAAACTTTTCGCTGAACTCATCACAAATCCTGAAACATTTAGAGTTATAAGCTCTTAAGGTTATTACTGAACCGTCAGAGAGTTTTCACAAAAGAATAGATTTTCAAAGGATAATATAGCACAATAGTTAATACTTTTGACTGAATAACAAGATACAAATTTCAAGCTTTTTTTCCCCTAATAATAAAAAGTAAAACGCATGGCAAAATATTCTACATGTAATTGTGGGTTTTAGCTTTAGGGTTTTTTTTTTTT
>NW_013666237.1:382361-392715 GCF_000517525.1 Limulus polyphemus
TATATTATGATAATAAGTACGTTAATAATAATAAACGGGAAGTAAAATCCTAAAAGTAATAAAGATTTTTTTTATATTTACATTTTAATGATATAATATGTTTCATTCACACCGAAAGAAATTACCCTTCATTGGCGTAGCGGTATGTCTGCGGACTTACACTGATAGAAACCGGGTTTCGATACCCGTGGTGGGTAGGGTACAGATAGCCCATTGTGTAGCGTTGTGCTTAACTACAAACAAACACCTAAAGAAAAACATTTTTTCAATTAAAGTATTAAATTACTATTTTAATTAAAATGAGAGAAGTTTTGCACTCAATTTGTATTTTATAGAAAGCGCAAGATATCATATTTAATTAGTTTTTATACTTCTTTAAAAGATGAATTATTTAAAAACTAATTATCATTTCAATTAATTTCATCCTTTTAATTTATCTGAATGCATGACGTAGCTGGGTATTATTTCGTACTTGTCAGCATTACCCATCAACCAATACCTCTATATCTATTTATAATCTTAATTGTCGGAAAATTTAATAATTAATATCGTAGGTTATTAACAAGAATTTTATTTGAAAAATAAAATCAATACACAATAACGTAGTGAAAGAGCACTACTGCGTTGTGCTAAAGTTTTGTGTTATGTTTGGTCAAACACTCATAAGTCAATAAGCTAACAATGCTCATCGTCTGCAAATGACTAAAGCAGATGCATTGAAAGTATGCGTTAGTCATGCGCAAAAAAATAAGCCAACGCCAAAACCATTCCCTAGCTATGGCTGGTGGAGAAAGGTAGTGGTTAAGGTTCTAAAATAAACTATAATATATTGGTAATACGTCATGATGTATGTAGGTGATCAGTTTATTTATTCCCTAAATGAGTTGATTTCTAGGAATGTTAACTATGCATTTATTAGTTAAGCCCTGTAACTCCTGTTACAGCCAGCGTGTACTCCATGTAATAACTCTTATTATGAATACTATGTACACGTATAGTATACATAATGTACTCGGCTTTAGACAACCCGAGTTACTTAGTATATCGTGCTTTAGGGTTATCAATGTAAAAGCTTACTACTAACATGATTCGTGTCATACATATGTAAGGATTATGAAGACTGAAACATCATTTTGTACTTTTTCTACCGTTTGTCAGAATCATAAATCGTAGTGTATGTTCAGATTAAGATAATTACACGAACTATTGTTATAAGGTTCCACAAAAGGTTTATGTTTTACGTTAATTTACGTACTTTATCCATTATGACATCGTTTGATCAATTAACTCTGCAAACTAAATTTCTTTAATTTTTTTTTATCTCGATTTTCCGCAATGATAGTTATGCATAATACAGAGTGAATTTATTTATCATATATATCTAAAAAGTTGCAAACGTTTAGAAAATAAAATTGTAATCCATGAACCTACGTTTGTGTTTATTTCTTATAAGTGTGTGTATGTATGGGGGAGGGGGGTGAGATAAGTATAAGCTTATGTAGGTGCTTGGAATTATATTCCCTCAGGGGTTTTCGCATTAATAAGAAAGGAATTCAAAAACTTGCTTTAATTAATAATAATAAAACTGTGAATTTTTTCACTCTAACGCTTAATACAAAAAGCCGATGAAGTGCCTAAATATATATATATTCGAATCATTATATAATGTTTTATAAAAAAATCAATAATTTTTATCCTGAGAAAAATATCATTTAGAATATAGCCCTGTGTTTAAAAACTAGCTTTTATAATCTATATTACCGTATTATTGAATTTTTGTATTTTCTATTATTGTATAGAATAGCAATATATGCTTCATGTTGTTTTGAATAAGCATTTGTTTTATTTCCGTTTATAAATTGTAAATGAATAACTTTTAGTTTATTTTGTCCGAGAAAATATTCTTGACATTTTTATACTTGAATTACTCTGAAAAATCATAATTAAACGTATTTCAACTGCTACATACTCCTGTCTTTTATGAAAATACCCTAAAACAACAAATAACTCACCGACTACAAGCGTATGTGTCTTAACCAAATATAACTACATCCAACCTCCTTTCGCCGGTACATGATGATTGTTTTTCGTGGATAACCAGGGTTGCCGCCACAGATAACTTCAAGTAGTTTATTTATTACAAGACATATATTATGCTTAGCGAGATCAGGTACCATAATGATCGAGAATTGTTGTTTCAACCCTCTAATCAAAAACGCCGAGTGCAGTACGTTACCATGCTAATACACCAATTGTTTTTTGTTTTTTCACAGCACTCTGCTAACTGTTAGAAATATTTCTCAAACCCAGATTGGATAACGTCTCTTCACCCTTATCCATTTAGGCAGGAGAAATACAATTCAAACAAATTAATAAGTATGTTAATGATTTAAATAAATAGTGGTGGGCTATAAAAGGTGGGGAGAACTGTGTGTTAAAGACACGTCTACAGAGGGAGTTTAATTTTATAGTGTTTTTGTTTTATAGTTGTTGTTGTTTTTTTGTATTATTTCATTGTTATTCCCGTAGGTTTCATATTTGAAATAACAAAAACAACGCCGTTATAGAATACCAATATTACAATAAGTTATACCTACCCTTAGACACCATTGTAATTAATTAGTCAATAGCTAACAAATAGAAACACTCACTAACTAAACACATTCCTTGTAGTTGCTAAGAATTATACAAATAAAAGTATAGTTTATTGTACGTTCATTTCCCACTGGTGTTATCTACTTACAACCTCTCCACGTTTGGATAAATCTGTAGATCCTTGGCGGACAACCTTGCCAGTCTTGGTTGATTCTCGATCTTTCTAAAAGGAAGAATATACCCTCAAAAATTATCATATATTTGGTTAGTAATAATTATACACATCTTTTAGCACTGATTTTATTCTTTAGACGGGAAAAAAATGCACAAACTTGTTTTACACCAACAATCTTGCTTTCTTTTACTACTCGTTCAAGAGAAACGTATTAGTAGAGGTACGACTGACACCTGTTTTAAATGAAAACAATAAAAAGATAAGCTTGTTTGTTTTTCTTTTAATTATATTTCACTCTTATTATTTTCGTTTATTGATAATATTAATCATCTTCTTATTTTAAATACTTTACTTTTTTAACAAACGAATTACGTTAACTTGCTTAGTGTCATCTTTGTCTGACCATAGTTACCATGGCAAACAGCTATCAAATACAAACGTAGCACAACATGCAGTAACTTTAGGACTATAAGTGATAAAAACTTCATTTAAGAGTCCACATTTATGTGCCAACTATTCAATGGACCCTTGACGATCGAAGACCATGGTCACTGGTCAGCTCCAAGTTCAAAGAATAAAATTCGCTACTTTCATTCATTAGATTTTCTGATTTAATTATTCCTATTAGTCAGATGGTGTATGCACGAACTTTTAATTATTAAACGATTGAAAGAAAATAGAACATAAAATTTCTATACGTTAACCGTGACTAATTTTTCAGACCACACCTTAAACTATATTTCACAATGCAACCAGTAATCATATTTTCAACAAGTTTGTAAGATTTTATATAACAGCGGTGAAAATCCGCAAAGGTTTTCCGTTCCTTTCATTCAAAGAGCTTGGTGTTTCTATCAATATTTCACTAGTAAGCATTCACAAATACTTATACGTATAGACCAAGAAATAAGTTTGCATTCTTGCTTCATTTTCTGGATCAAAATCACAGGAAAGGCTTCATAAAACTATCTTCATTGCATCAACGATACTTACCAAAATAACGTTTTACTACACAACAAAGTAGAATAAGATAGACAATTTTGTTGATACAACATAAACTAAAGTAAGAGCGAATTTTGAAAGCAAAACTGTGTCACTTGGAATATAACAAAGCGAGAACCAACAAACGTAGATTGCTCTGTTCACTCATCAGAACGAACATTTAGTAGTAGTAAAAGAAAATTAGGAATTAAGAATAATATCAAGGAAACGTAAGCATATTTCATCTTTGAACACATTCACATTGTAAAGGGTGATTAAATGTAAGAAACCGGAAGAACACATGGACAAATGACAGCTCGGTTCTACTTCCCTTACTCCTTTTTTATTTTTTTGTTGTAAAGAAGAAAAATGCCTTAGGAGGCGTTCATTTTTATACGTAGGTTTAAAAGGAAAGACATACACGTTCTGCCAGTGACACAAAACTGACTCTTTATAGTACAAATGGTTATCTTACAAAAGACCATTTTCTCGTGAAGAGCAGCGAGGAAGAGAGTTTATTTTTAGTAAAAGATAGCGAACTTGTATTGAAAAGAACAGTTAAAATGAACAAAAAATAAACTCTAACAATGTTGATGTATCTAAGTTCTCTATTTTCGGGGTTTTATGCTCCAGAGTAAATATTACTTTCAGCAATCAGTCAACTACATGTAATGGCAGACATCTTTTTAGATCTAAAACAGTGAGTATCTGATTAAGGAATTGAGAAAAGCAAAGATAATTTGTGTTTGTTTGAAGTTAAGCACAATGTTACACAATGGGCTATCTGTGCTCTGCCCACCACGGGTATCGAAACCCGGATTCTAGCGTTGTAAGTCGCAGACATACCACTGTGCCACTGAGGTTAAGAACTCACGTGTAAAATATCAAACTTTTTTTTTTCAAAAGCTGTTGGAGGTGTCTAAAAATTAAGTAAAAATAGACACTTGCATAAGAAAATTACTATAAAAAAAATGGTTTGTTTTTTATTCTTATTCTAAGAACATTATATTTTCGCAAGCTACTCATTGCCTAGTTGAGTTTTGAAAGATATTTGTTTCCTGAAGAAAAAACATTTAAAAAATAATGTGTTTAACAATGAAGGACTACTTGAAGAAATTACAATATGTGTGTGTGTTTGACACCTTTCTAACAACGTAACTAAAGACAAGAAATTTTTATATAATTATCTTCTCGCCAGCTTCAGAAATTTAATAAACGTGTCGTTTTGCTCTCATCTAAAATAAGAAAAATATCGATACTACTCTGTTTTCTATTTTATCTTCAATTGGTAACTTTATAATAAACAAATGGACCCATTACAGTATTTTTTCTCATTAAATGTAATAACTAACATAGAATTGATTTTCCTTGCGTTTAAAATTGGGATTCGCGAGTAAACGCGAACATAAGAAACAACTAAACAACGCACTTATTTGTACCCTGAAGACAACACGATAACGAAAGGCTTATTTTGTGTCACTGCTAGATCTAAAGATAAATGTATTGTGAATGCTGTTTATTCAAAAAACTATAGAAACAGTAATACCTTTTCGATGACGAGGAACCCACTTTGAGATTAATAATGGCTGGAGACCATTATTAATTATATACTCTGGCTAGTAGAACAGAGTTAACGAAAACTAACGAAAATATTAATTTTAAAAAAATGGAATTGAGGAAGCCACACGATAAAGTTACACAGAGCAATTGAAGCAAAAATAGGCAACTGAAAGAAATACCTTTCCAGTTAAGAGATCGTGACATTCTCAACTGAGATAGGTTGAGTTTTAGGTAAAGCTGTGTTTGTCTGTTATAGTGTAGTGACTCCAGTAACAATATTTTTGAATAGCTGACCCCAAAGGCAAAAGTGAATGATAATATCCCCTCTTTTTTTAAAAATAAGAAACGACAATTTCCAAACATTTTTTTATTAATATAACTGCAGAGACCAAATGATTTTAATCGATACCACTTGAAAATTTTTCTTACTGGTTAATAAAAACGTGTGTGTAATTTATACTTGAAATCGTCGGTACTTGGTGAAACTCCATAATTACAGAAATGAGGAAAAAAAAACAAGACAATTGTACGTTTCACAAATACATCATTTATTACGACCATGGTTTCGCCATCATGATGTATTTGTGAAACGTACAATTGTCTTGTTTCTTCCTCATTTCTGTAAAATGTATGTCAATTTCGCATGCAATACTATACTAACTACTAACTGCATAAAATTTTTTGTTTAAAAAAGTTACCAGCTGTTCTAGGTCATAAGCGTTATGAGGCAGTGTTGACTCACAAATCAAGCTAAAACGAGAGGCTTTAGGACAAAGAAGAACGCCCAAGATAGCGCTGTTGCATCAAATTGATGTTTGAACGAGGCAAGTGTTGCTAAATATATAAGTCTTGTAGAAACTACACAAAAAATATGATAATAAGGAAGAAAAGAAAAAGATGTTCATAACATATTATATAGATGCTAAAAATTATATTCGGTGTGAGCCCCCTCTGTTCTAGAGAGTAGCAGATCAACCAAATTGGACAGATTTTTTTTTCAATTTAGAAATAAAAGTTAGAGCCTATCAAGAAAACTTACGTTGGCATGCTGATTTATCAACAAGTTCTTAATACTTTTCATCATATTTTAGATTAATTAAGTATTTTAAACAAGAGACAACACAAAAGATTTATTTTAGATGTCTACAGAACGAAACGTTTTATTCGTTATCTTTGTTTCCATTTCATTATTGCAATAGCTAATTTTAAATCACATTATTGAGGATTTCTTTCATTATGAGCGTACTTAATATGATAACTGATAGTGAAAAAAAAAACTGTAGTATGTGTTATAAAATTATTGATAACCTGCTCTATTAATGTTTTCAAACTGACCTAAATCATTAGTGGAAATATAGTAAAATTGTTATCGTTTAAAAACTGGTAACATATGATAAAATGTACATTTTCACTATTAATAAAAAACACGAATCAGCATTTTACCACTCAACATCCTAAACACTCTTAATACTCAAAAACAGCATTCATGTTGGTCCAAAGATATCACTTTATTTCAACAAGAGACGTGTTACCCCGTGATAGAGCCCTTTATTTCGGAGTTGGCGAGTATCATTAGAATCTGAGAGATATCATAAAATATCCCCTTCACTTTAAGCTGTGGGCGCGTTAGAAGAGTGACAGTCAATCCCTTAGCGTGAATGGTGGGCTGTAGGGTGCTGCTGACTCAGTATCTTCCCTCTGGTCAGCAGTTCAAGATTAGAGACGGCAGCAAAAAGTCTTAAAACTTTGCCATAAGTACAAATTCTTTCAACAAATAAATACATAAGGAAAAATTTAATCTTGATATTAACGTCTTTTTAGAACTGGATCTAATTTCAAAAACAAATTAAAAATGCAAATCATACGGCAAAAACGAGTCAGATTATTAGTTGGGCAATTAAATGAACATGCTGAAACTTTGTATTATAGTTGTGAAGCTTGGAGATAATTAAACGTGTTAAATTTCTTTAACTTAGTATATACTCAGGTATCAACTAAAATAAGAAGCGTTTTACATGTAGACAAATATGCCAAGAAACACAAAGAGAAATTAAACTCTTGCAGTATATATATTGATCCAAGTTTTATTGAGATTATTTTTTCCAAACTAAAACAACATGCTGCACGCACGAAATAGTTCTTAATGAATTTTCCTTGTATCATACATCATAGTACGCAAAATATAACTTTAATGTCAATATGTATGCACAAGGTATAGCGTGAGCTATCAGAGATTAATAAACCTGTCTAACTGTGTACACATGCATATATATTGTCTATAATTTATATTATATAATTCCTTAGGAACTATTGGACTAAAACAATATCAATAAATATCACATGTATTTATAAACAAATTTCAGTAAACTTTCAATTCTTCATTAGGTTTATAATAATTTTTTTGGTTTTCTTTTGTTAAGCACAAAGTTACACGATGAGCTATTTGTGCTATGCCCACCAAGGATATTGATACCAATTTTCAGCATTACAAACCCTCTAGCTTACAGCTGAGCCTTTGTAATGAGCGTCGAAGAGCTAAGTGTAATACATCAAAATAAAGGTTTGATGTGCCACTTCAATTTTCAAATGCTGAAAGAACAATGGAAAACACTGGGCAATAAGATTAAGCAAGGCAAAATAAATATTAATAGTTATAAGGTTTTTTTTTTAACTTGTTAAGCCTGCTGGGACAGGAACACATATGTATAATTCTCCAAAATAGAATTTTCAAAATAATCTTTCTACGTCTAAATACCTAAACATTTTTAACTAAATTCTGTTAAAGATATTTATTCGTACTGAACGTAATTAATAATATATCAAGATGTCGAAGCAACAAATAAAGATGTTATATTGCCACCACCATATAATTTGTACACCTCCTCATTCTTAGAAACATTCTTATAAAGTTTTATTTTGAGCTTCATACGAGTAGAGGGCACACAATTTATACTTCCATATTAAATCCGGTAATATATTTTTTCTAACTCAACGAAAAAAGTCTTCTTAGGCCTATTGTACGAGCACAATAGATTACTAGACAACGATGTTATTAAGTATGACAAAAACAAAATCAAATGGCATATTTACTTACTCAGGATTTTAACGTGTATCTAGCTCAATACGGCTTCTTGATGATATTATATCAATATTCAAAATAAAATCAGTGTACTTTTTTTTTTTTTCACTGGCGTTATCAACTTTATGTAAGTTTTATACATAAAATTTACAAAGGTGATGTTAATGAACAAAAGGAGTTTCCAAATAACCTTTTACCGTAGGAAGAACATATACACACAAAAACTTAGCTTACACCATCCAGAATTGCATAAAATTATATGAAACAATAGCTTTTGAATTTAATGCCCAAAACTGTTCATGTTACGGATAAGAACACACATGAAAGCTCAAAACTGCAGAAGAAATAGCAGAGAAAATAAATTAACTTTCTTTTACCAGAAACAAGTAATAACCAGAATTTCAGGACCTGATTCTGGTTAAGCAGTGTGTATGTGTGTGTGTGTGTGACACCTTCTGCTCCAATAATTCTGAACTCTAAAGCAGGCAACCTTGATGGAAATTCGCTCTTACCCTTCTCACATTTGTGTGTATAAGTGAATGTTGTTTTGTGGTAAAAGCGGATTAAACAGAAGTCATATAAAAATGTACTTAACAACTAATATAAAAACGGTCACTTATTCATATATCTAATACATTTACTTTTCCCTATTACGACCAATATAGCGAGAAAAATATTAACATACGCATAAATTATCACGTCCAAAAGGCAAATAGTATTGTTATTGGTGGTTTTATCAGTACAAACCATTCTTTATAAATTACTAACACTATGAGAAAGACGGTAGATGGTCACGTGAAATTTTAGTGAGAATTAACAATTATAATATTGTAAAATTTCAAAGAAATATTAGAATTATTTTGTCTTCTGATACTTCAGAAAGTCCATTATTTTTTTTTCCACACATACATCGGTCACAGAAACTCTTCATCAGGAGTACTATAATCCGAGACAATAGAAAATTGAAATTTGCTTTGATTTTAATATCTATCTTTTTCAACAACATACAGACACTTTACAAAAAGATGATACTACTTTTAGCTTTAAGAAAATCCAGCAAAAAAAATTAACCAGCTTCCGGAAACACTACATATTCGGTGGCAACTGGTGTGTAAAAGGTGATTCAACACGTCGGTAAACAATGCGCAAACGAAAAGTGTTCGAATTTGTAGTTTTGTCTCGCCTAAATGCTCTCTTACGATGAATACATTCGTCACAAACTATTGATATTTCGAAAATAGTAATAGTAGTCGTATAAGATTAAAACCTGCTCGCCCTTTAAGGTTGTTGTGAGAGCTTGCCACTAGAGTGTAAAATTACTTGGCTAATACAAATATCCGAGAGGCCGACCCCAAAAGTAGATGGGATTAAGGTCGAATGAAGAGGGAAAGGATAAAACCCAAACCATTTTGTGAAGGCAGTGCATCTTGTAAGTGAAAAAACTAATGAAGCTGAAATGACTATATTCACAGATAAATGAACAACACTTGAGAGTATGTTATACATTACCAACTATGCAATTCTACTGTGTCTGTAGGTATCACTGAGTTTGAAATTTTTATTCGCATGAGTAATTTCAGTCGAAAGAAGGTTTTACTAATTTTGTTTGAGGGAAGAGTTTTGTTTGTTTGTTTGTAATTAAGCACAAAGCTACACAATGGGCTATCTGTGCTATGCCCACCACGGGTATCGAAACTCAGATTCTAGCGTTGTAAGTCTGCAGACATACCGCTGTGCTACTGGGGGGCAAGGCGGGAGAGATATTCACAGTTTTTGAGCATACAGAGTTTTTTCTGCCTTAGCGAATCAACGGTACGTTGACGGATTTACAAGGCTGAAACTCAGGATCCGATTTCCCCGTGGTGGTCAATGCGCAGACCTTCTATTGTGTATATATTCGATGACGAGGAACACACTTTGAGACTAATAATGGTTGGAGACGGCTTGAATGGGTAATGAAGAAA
>NW_013666237.1:393647-402202 GCF_000517525.1 Limulus polyphemus
TTTCTTCATTACCCATTCAAGCCGTCTCCAGCCATTATTATTCTATTATGTAACTTTCTTCCAGCTTGGAACGTTTTACTAACTTTATTTATAAGCTAAGTTGACTTTTGTTTTTCCAACATGAAGCGAAAATTATTTGTAGCTATTTTTTATAAGATATCGCACTTCTTATTAAATCCAAATCCCAAAGCAATATTTATTTGTCATAAACATTTTATGTTTAAGTGGCAGTTTTTGAATTATTTCAGGTTCACATACAAAACAATTTAAATTTTGTTCCCAAAGATTAAGGTTATTTTTATTTTTTTGTAATCCAGGTTATTAAAACGACCAACCATAACAGATATGAATATCAAACGCTCTTTGATCGACGCCCCCCAGTGGCACAGCGGAATGTCTGCGGACTCACAACGCTAGAATCTGGGTTTCGATACCCGTGGTGGGCATAGCACAGATAGCCCATTGTGTAGCTTTGTGCTTAATCACAAACAAACAAATAAACTTATCATTAATGATATAATTTTATCATTGGTCTGATGATTCCTTCATTAGTATGATAATACCTTCAGTTGTTTAATAATCTCATCATTGGTCTGATGATTCCTTCATTAGTATGATAATACCTTCAGTTGTTTAATAATCTCATCATTGGTCTGATGATTCCTTCATTAGTATGATAATACCTTCAGTTGTTTAATAATCATTGGTGTGATAAATTCGTCATTTGTTTAATAATATTTTCACTAATAGTTTTAATAACATCATCACTAGTTTCTTTTATTTTAATAGTTTTAATAATATCATCACTACTTTCTTTTATTCTAATAGTTTTAATAACATCATCACTAGTTTTTTGCTCTAATAGTTTTGATAACATCATCAGTAGTTTCATTTTTTCTAATAGTTTTAATAGCATCATCAGTAGTTTCTTTTACTCTAATAGTTTTAATAACATCATCACTAGTTTTTTATTCTAATAGTTTTAATAGCATCATCAGTAGTTTATTTTACTCTAATAGTTTTAATAACATCATCACTAGTTTTTTACTCTAATAGTTTTAATAACATCATCACTAGTTTTTTTATTCTAATAGTTTTAATAGCATCATCAGTAGTTTCTTTTATTACCCATCTTTGCATAAAATCAAGTTCGCGTCTTTTTTTTTTGTATTGTCTCTTCTTCACTTGAACCTAGATGTATTTCATATTAAAATAGGACATTAAAGCATGCTTCTATAGATGTATACACAGAAATGTGATTTATTGGAGAAACGTACGTATAAATTCAACCTTCATTCTAGGTAGAGTGGAATATGATGAATGAGTAGTTGAAACAAGATTAATGTTACTTGCTACCTACACCTAAAACGTTCTTCTCCTTTTTGTGTTTAAAAATAGATTAACGATATTTCATCGTGGCTTACCAGTATACTTGTGTCACATGTGGGTGACAATCATCTTGTAATTTTTTGCTTGTTTGTTTGTTTTTGTAAGAGTGCTAAATATGACACTCGGGTTCTCTTGCATAGCATTTATACAAATACAGGAGTACAAGAATATAGACTGCTAACACTGTTTAGAATTACAGACTCGTTCCCATAAATACACTTATAAAGAAACATTACAAACTGTGATATACTTGTTCACGTAAGTACAAATAAACTTTAGTGTTTTTATAATAATAAAATAAACTTTAGTGGATTTTATTGTGTTATACATACATTGAAACGCTGAAGGTTGTGTTGTGTTATATAAATATCAAAACGCAGAAGAATATAAACGATAAATTACACGATATTTAGCTTAATACCCAGTCTGCGAGTCAGAGACACTGAATTCGAATACATTGGTGAGTTACAGAGGGTTGTCACCGTTAAAGTCCACAAAATTGATTCAGCTAAAGGGCTCGATTTGTTAACCTCAAAAAACTACACTTTAATGTAAAAAACTCCTCTATCAATAGCGTTTGGCCACAAAGATACGGAATGTAGGGTGTTTGCTAAACGGTGTTCCTCTGGCACAAAATAGAAGTGTTCATGGAAATACCGCACTTTACCAGCCTAGAGCGCCACGTAAGCTTTCTTGGGCCTTCTTGAGCCTTCTACACCCTCATACTTCACTTTACAAAAAACCTGTTCTCGGAAAGTGTTGCAGTTAAAGAACGCCAGAACTGGATATAAAGTAAAACTATGTTAAAGTGACCCAGTAACTGTTTTTAGTTATTCTTTTTTTTCGAGAATCTTCTAAAACCTAGACCCTTGATAATGTGCTCCTATCTTTTCAGTTAGTTTAATGTTGTTTTTGACGTATTCTCGATTTTTATTTTATTTATTCTATTTTTTTAGCAGACCTACACAATGTGCTATCTGCGCTCCGTCCACCACGACGAATCGAATCCAGATTTTAGCATCGTAAATCCGTAAGGGGCCGGCATGGCCAGGTGGTTAGGGCGCTCGACTCGGAATCTGAGGGTCGCGGGTTCGAATCCCCGTCACACCAAACATGCTCGCCCTTTTAACCGTGGGGGCGTTATAATATGACGGCCAATCCCACTATTCGTTGGTAAAAGAGTAGCCCAAGAATTGGCGGTGGGTGGTGATGACTAGCTGCTTTCCCTCTAGTCTTACACTGCTAAATTAGGGACGGCTAGCGCAGATAGCCTTCGTGTAGCTTTGCACGAAATTCAAAACAAACAAAATCCGTAAGCTTACCACTAATTCACTGAGAAACTACAACTTTATATGCCCCAAGGCTAGAAATATTTTTGAATAATAGTAAAAAGGAAAAAGAAAAGGTTATGTAATCCTTAGAATACGTATTACTTTACTTCTGTAGTCGACGCAAGTATCAATTTTTTTTTTTTTTTTGTTTGCTAAGCAAAAAATCTATACCTTGAGCTATGTGTGCTGTGTTCACCACGAGTATTGAAACCCGGTTCTAGCGTTATAAGTCCAAAGACTTACTGCTGTGCCACTTGGGGACATAAACATTCAAGATCACATTTCAAATACATAATTTTCTTGACTAACAATGTCCCTCAGTGTCTCAGCGGTAAACTTTAGTATTATAATGCTAAAATCAGGGGCTCAATTTCCCCGTTAAAAAAAAACAGTTGTTTGTGTAGCTTTGCACCCAACAACCAGCAACAAAAACAACACTGAACTAGGAAAGAAAAAAGTTTGTATCGAAATGACTATTCGTTTGTAATATACTGAAAAGATTTTTTTTTCTCTTTCTCTGCTCTGCTCTCTGTGTTAATCGCAACCCGATTTTTAGCGTTATAAGCCCCCAGACTTACCATTAAGTCACCAGGCTACTGAAAAGAAAGTATCCGACACATATTTTCTAATGCATTATTTATTTCTTTATCTTAGATATTTTTTTTGCACTACCAAAAATACAAATATGAAGGATTTTCACTAACTGTGGAATTTTTACTTTTTTAATATGCTGCCTATACAAATGCATCTTGATAAAAATAATTAAGGTATAAGGTATACACACACATATATATATATATTCAACTTTTTTTTACCAAAACCTATATGTTCATTTGTACATTCATATTACAAAGAAAGTTGTTATTTTTTATAAATGTTTTCATACACACTAGGAAGAATTAACATATAGCAATATATATATAATTATTCATTCACAACTGAGTTTAATTTATCCTAATTTTTGCTCTTAACATTCTATTACACTGTGTGTTTGTGTTATTTATATAGGGGTGATGTAAATGCCATCCATACTATCTTGTTTGCATTGTTTATGAAGGATTGATATTAGCCATCCCTACATTTAATTTCCTTTCTTTGAAAAGTTTTTTCTTTACTTGTGTTATATTTACTAATGGTAATTTAAGCTAAAAGTTTGCTGTGTTTCCTTCCTGTGTAACAAATTAAGTTTTTATCACTAAGCTGTTAATTCCATAAGGACTCTGATGATGAAAAAGAACAACATAGAATGTCTATTTCATATCAGAGAGTTTTGTGTTACAGCAGAATAACAACCACCATTCTCTGATGATGAGCAAATTGATAAAGTAGACGCATTATGTACTTCGGTAGAACAAAAATATCTGAAGATGCCTTATAAGAAAATAGAGATAAACAGGGATAATACAAATTGTAGAGAAATACAACAAAGAAACTAAAACTTTAAAGTCTGTGTTGTTTTTTACACCCTACCCATTAACATTAGTTTGAAAGACTGGAAAAAAATTCACTTTAAAACATCTTTATTACTGTTTTTTGAAGGTAAAAATTTGAAAAGGTGATGTAGCGATTCATGCTTTAGGTCCTAACGGTGGTGTTTGTAAGAAGAATTAGTAAATTCTGCATTTACTAATGTCAGACTATGAAAGAATGAATTCCCAGGGCTATAAAAGTCAATAACCCAATCAAGGAAAGTATTATTATTAGAATTAGTAAATTCTTCATTTATTAATTTCAGACTACGAAAGAATGAATTTCCAGGACTATAAAAGTCAATAACCCAATCAAGGAAAGTATTATTATTAGAATTAGTAAATTCTTCATTTATTAATTTCAGACTACGAAAGAATGAATTCTCAGGATTATAAAAGTCAATAGCCCAATCAAGGAAAGTATTAATATTAGAATTAGTAAATTCTTCATTTATTAATTTCAAACTACGAAAGAATGAATTCCCAGGACTATAAAGGTGCCAATCAAGGAAAGTATAAAGTTCATCTTACATTTCTTTTATTAGTCCTGCCGTCTCAGGTGAAAGGCTGGGAAAGGCGTCTAGTTGATCAAACCGCTGACAGTCCAAGCTGTTTGGTAGCTTTTCACACCAGCATGCCTTACAGGTTTCTTTTGATTTTCCTATTTGTGGAACAGGTACAGTAGCAAACAGCATAGGCAAAAACGTCATTGATATTGGGGATAACAGTATGCTTTTCATAGTTTCGTCATTCACACTTACAGTGCTGAAAAACCTTGCACTTAAATAGTTAGCATAGTATTACTGTTGAATTCTCTAAACGGTTTCCAAACTTTGCTTTCTTTTATGCTAAATAGGTTCGAGTAACTGATTTAATCTGTTGCTTGATGTGATTTGAACTAAATCTGTTGTAATTAACTGACTTAATCTACTGATTTAAACAAAAAACGTTAATTTGGCAAATATCGAAGAAAGATTAACGACCCTACTTTAATAAAACTTGGATTGAGCTTGCTTTGGAAAACCAAGGGTGAGTTCTTCTCGCAAACATAATAAAATACTAAGCATTGAATGAACTTAATACTCTGAAAATCTCTTATTCTTAATATATGTATGGTTTCTATTCGGACACACGCACACTACAGCGTCACTATTTATACATCTATACAACTTACCAATGCGCCCTCTTTAGTCTCAATATTGTATTAACATTTGGAGAGTGGAGCTTGTCATAACAACCATGTAAAGGAAGAGCGAATAGTCAAATGCTCTTACTTTCCTATTCATTAAAATTCAAAATGTAAAATTTATGTAAACAGTCCTTCAGAAATGTATAGAATAGTAGATGTAACCGGTCCTTCAGAAATGTGTAGAATCATAGATTTCTTCTAAACCTAAATAAGCGGCAATTTATATGCTGAACTGACTTGATCCCTTAGATGAAAAATTAATTAATTTCAAAATATACAGATTTTGAGGTATATAACTCATTTTAATTGTCGTTAAAAATGAAATCTGCAATTGAATGTATTGTTTCTTCGAAAGAAATGCTAGTATACAAACACTCAATGTGAAAACTGGTTACAGTAAACCTTACTATCAAACATTATATTTCGCATTTTAATTTATTAATCAGAGTAAATTCAGAGTATATTCGTCATTAGTATAATTCCTCAAAATCTAACTATACAAATTGCTAAAAATTGAGTTTCGATACGTCTGGTGGGCACAGCACAGTTAGCTCATTGTGTAGTTTTGTGCTTAACAACAAACAAACAAAGCCAATGCGTTATTATAAGTTAAAGTTCCCTCAATCGAAAATCTAAAATTAAAATATTAAAACATAACCTACAACAACATTCTATTTCTTATAATTTGTAAACAATATTACAAAAGTTTATAACGTACTACATGAATGAGACAACTAGAGACCTCTATAATCGATGAAGTTACTCTACGTTTGATTGAGAACTATTTGTTGTGAGAAAGGTAAAATAAATATATCATTATTATTATTATTATATAAGTTTCGAGATAAAGCTATGATAATGCTGAATTATGTCTTATGAGTATCAGGCGTTGTCTAGGCGTACCGGAAAATTCAAGGTTCGAGCCATGATGTATTGGAATAGAACACGCTCCGTTATAAATGTGACGGTCAATACTGCTTTTTAATTTAATTAGTATCCGTTAGGCGAGGATGCTGCTGGATGATTGCCTTCTATCTGGTCAATAGCTCAAAATTAGGAACGGTGGCAGTTAGTCTTAGTAGCTTTGCCATAAATACAAAATATAAATACAATACTTCTAAGTCTCCCAGTGGGTCAGCACTAAGTTTATAGACTCATTACGCTAAAATCTGAGGTTCGATTCCTCCTAGTTGACAGAGTACAGATAGTTCATTGTGTAGCTTTGCACCAAGAAAAAAAAACAAAGTACGTCTACATTATGCCCGAATCTTAGGGATCTCTGAATTGGCTGTTTATAAAGTTCACTACCAACACTATATATATATATATAAACGAGGTGCTGATTGGACTATCGAGGATATATCATATCATGAATAAAACTATCATAAACTCCAGAACAAGGTAGTTTCTTTTATTTATTTCGTTCAACGTTTCTTCAAGGACAACTTTCTACTTGAACTGGTTGGCCTGCAATGACTGTTTTAAATTAATAAATCAAAAATCTTCAAGTTCGTATTTTTAGCTGAAATAAAGATGTAAGTCACCAAGGTTATATCTCTAGATGGAATCTGAATTGTCCTTTTTTCGGTCTACATTTTTCTTTTGAGTTTAAAGGACTTTGAGATCAAGGTTGTTGGTTTTGTACCATAGACACAAATTTCAAAGTCAAATGTGATATTAAAGTAGAAAACAACAGCAAGTTCGTGGATTTACAACTCTAAAATTTGAGGATCAACCCACCCCCGGCTCAGCGATAAGCTTTAAGGATACACGCTAAAAGTCGCGTTATACCCGTGATGGGCACAGCGCAATAAGCCCATTGTGCAGCTTTGCGCTAAAACACAGATATATAACCTGCATTTTAATGAATCTCATTATTAGTTCTTTCTGTTTCTTACATTCACTTCTATCTCAAAATATTTTTTTGTTTCCTAATTTTATGTTTTACATATGCTTCTTTACCCTTTTCGGCTTTTATATCCTTTAACTTCTTTGGTCATCAAAACTGGCAGGTAATAAAAGATAAATTAATAGTTCTTTATAGAGACATTTATGTAATGAAAAACCACTTATGAATTTTTTTTCCTGATCCCCGACTTTTCAGCATTACAAGAGTAGGTTAAGGGAAAAAGACCTTTTTATTTGGTTGTTGCAGAATAACGTGCTAAAGCTACACGAGGGATATATGTGTATAGCCGTCCTTAATTTCTAACTTATAAACTGAAAGGTGACCAACAGCACCCACCGGTAACTCTTGTCTGGTCAAGAAATGGGATTTGACCTTATAGCGCACCCACGGCACCAAAATAAGGGGTGCTATATCGAGTCGTGAACTATAAATCCTTTCTGCAGAAGGCAACGTAACTTACAGAGGGAGAAGTTTAAGTTAAAATCATTACTACGTTGTAATGCGTATTTTTGCGTGATGTATAAAATTAACGAGATGGTGATAATACGTATTTTCTCTGAGTACAGGAATCAGGCGTTGACACGTCAGCAGGTTAATGAATCATACATCCTGTTAATAGCTGTAGCTAGGCGCTAGTGTACCAGCAGGCTACCAATGGCGATTTACAGATTTTTGCACGAGCTTCAAACAAGAGAGTTTTTAACAGGCTCCTCACGAGCCAGTGGGGGACATTTCTGTTGAAAAACAAAAAACTACCCAATCCGGTTTTTCTTAATTTGAACTGAATTTTTTTGAACATTTTTATTGGCTAAAAAGAAGGAATTTTCCGCATTATTTTGGCGTTGGGGCTGCGAAAAGTGATTTGAAGTAGTAAGGTGACTGAAATTTATCAGCGCATCACGAGCTTAACGGCCAAACACAAGAATCATGGAAATCTCCAAATGACGTGCAGATGTATTTAGGAACCGATTAGAACCATTCTGGTAGATATTGTGCAGCAAGCTAAATACAATATTATACCTGTAGCTGTTTTCAAAGTGTTCCTGTCTGCTTATCCTATTGCTGACTATCGTGATGCTTCGACCTTCCCTACTGAATCGCAGGTGAAATAGTTCGTATCTCAAGTGAAAGCTAAGCATAAAAGGTTGTCAGTTGCTTAGTTAATGATGCTGAGAATATGGCTTTATTGATATATACTGAATTTACTCCCAGCGGGTAGACCTTAGTCCTAGCTAGTATGGAGACTTGAGGATGTTGTATTTTTACTT
>NW_013666237.1:402223-403167 GCF_000517525.1 Limulus polyphemus
TGTCAGTTGCTTAGTTAATGATGCTGAGAATATGGCTTTATTGATATATACTGAATTTACTCCCAGCGGGTAGACCTTAGTCCTAGCTAGTATGGAGACTTGAGGATGTTGTATTTTTACTTTAAAATTTATCAGTTAACAAACGAAAACTTGTTTCGAAAAGATACGTCCAAAACCACCCTCTTTGGGAGTTTCCGGTTTGAATTTACTTTTACTATTCAACAAATTGTAGTGTAAAGACACCTCTTGGCTCCTGAGGGACATGCTGAACTTCCTAGGCCAGAAGTGTTTTGCTCTTATTTCTCCATTCCACCGATACACTATTACAGAATCATATTAGCATCAATGCTGTAGTGAAAAAGATAAAAAACGAGAAGTGAATAAACTAACTGTATTGGTAAATGAGATTCAAGCCGCGAGGTGGCATGGTAGGCAAACGGGTGCGAAATAGTGTCGTTAACCTGGATAAGAAGTGAATATAAAAGGATTATATGGCATGAGCATTCTGCTCACGCAACTCATAATGGAATCCGGGGATGGTAAAGCGTATTTGTGTGACCATGACAACAGTTACTGTTGCTTAGTTGTACTGAAGTAAATTAAGGCTGATTCTCTGAAATATTTACTCACTGGAAGCAAGGGAAATATACTGACTTTAATAACTTTAATATGTTTATACACAGCGTGGTCGCAAGTAGACACCACCTTTTCAGAAAAAATGAAAATTTTCAGTCATATTCACATGAATTGATATATTTATAATTTAATTAATATCTAGTAGATCTTCCTTTCGCTTCGTGTAGTTCGTTGATCCTCTGGGGCATCGTGAGAATCATCTCGTCAATTTTAGATTGTGAGATTTTCGCCTACTCTTTTTTTAAAACTTGGAGTAGATCGCTCTTCTTGGTTGTTTCTTGACTTGCCGGTCGAGTATGGCCCAAAGG
>NW_013666237.1:404110-419272 GCF_000517525.1 Limulus polyphemus
GACTATGTGGGCAGGTCCTAATAAGGGCTTCCGTCTAGCTGCTCTGCAACGATAACCCAATCTGTGGGAAATCCGTTGAACAGATTTCGGGCTCATCCCACCAACTTTGGCCACTTCTGCAGTCGTTAATCTGGGATCCATTTCGATGCTCCTCTTGACAGCACTTTTTGTCCTCTTCGATGGACCAGGACGACCCGGACGCTGCTCAGTTGTTTCCTTGCCGTGTTTCCTGAACTGCACGATGATTCTGTTGACTGTCGAAAGCGGGATTCCCAAATTCAGCGAAATTTGCCGCTGGCTTATTCCACCATCTGCTTGACCAACTATCCTTCCTCTAACAAAATCTGACAATGCGAGAGAACCTTGAGTTCTAGGTATGTTGTAGCACAAGATAATTAGTGTGCGGACCATTTTCATTTATATAGTGCTCTGTAAACACAAATTAGTTAGCATAAAATCAGTTAAATGACGAAAAATTAGGTGTCTATTTCCTTGTGACCACTCAGTGTAGACCTAGTGTAAAAAAATATAAAAAAATCTTTTCCATTAATGATATTTACCATTTTTCAGTTTTGAGAAAGATTCCTTTCATGAGCTGAAGATAAAAGAATGAATATTTCACCATCTTAAACTTGAACTTCAGTAATGTAGCTTAATACATCAGAAATCTGTGAATTTAACTTTTAAAGGCTCGAAAAAATGTTGTGAAGTGAACAGTAAAAAATTTTATCTACTGCGTCTAACATGAAAACAAAATAACTTTTGTTAATAGCATTGTTTACAGGTTACATTATTGTAAGGAATTTTGAATATAAATTAAAAGATAACTGAAATGTAGAAGCCTTCCAACAAATGAAAAAAAAAGACGACATTTTAAAAAGATTAGTCTATCTTCTAAGTAATAGTAGTATGGATGTCTTAGTATAAACGTTTAGTTTAACTTCAAGCCTCTGTATCAAATCCACGTTATTTACACCGAACATTTACTAATAAATAACAGTTAAGATGTTCTAGAGCATTAGGTGTAAAAACAAACAAACTGCCAAGAAATTTGCAGAAAACAATCATATAAACTCACCAACGAAATCGAATATAATAACTGTACGAGTAGGGCGACCACTAATTACTTGGTATATTTCAGCTTAATCCAGTTCTTTTTATTGTTATAATTAATTTTCTTTGATATATTACACTAGTATCGAATGGAATGGAGGGGATCATGTGAGTTTCGTTAAGTAGATGTGGGTGGATCAGCGTCTATTTTAGTGAAGTTAGTTACATTATTTATGCACTATATGCACTGGGCGTAGGTTTTATTTTGAAAAAACAACTATGAACTATACAGTTTATGTACGGTTCTGGACAAATCTAATTTACTTTATCCAAATATGTATGCAATTTTCCATGAGTTGTTAACAGTGTTTGTTCCAAATGAATCAGTAGAACATTTGTTTAACTGCCTGGTCGTCTAAATACGTAATTAGGAAATATTAGACTAATGAACGGGTATCGAGTCTTGCATTGACGCATCACCGCAAAAGAGAGAGATTAATGCGCGGCACTTTCTGAAAGAGTACGGCTTCCAGTTACATAGCCCCCCAGTGGCACAGCTGTATGTCTGCGGACTTACAACGCTAGAATCCGGGTTTCGATACCCGTGATGGGCAGAGCACAGATAGCCCTTGTGTAGCTTTGTGCATAATTAAAAACAAACAAACCAGTTACATAAAAACGTTAATTTGTCTTTATTCGTGGTAAAGAATGGAGCAGATGAAAGTGATACAAATGAGTGATGGATATTGAAATCAAATTTTAAGGTTAACGTGTTGTTCAGTCAACATATATACATATATCTGGATGGGTTCTGACTCTGGAATCGTGTTTTACGAAGTGCTTATTACATATTTGATGATGTTTTTCTTCGTGACATTTAGTCTGCTACAGGCTTTTATCCATTTTTCACACCTTTGATTTTGGCTCAGACAATGACGTAAAAATGCTTTTGATATTTCTGGCCGAACAAAATGCCGCGAATTGCTTGTACAACAGCCATAACAGCACTGGATAACCACATTCTCTCGACTTACGTTTGTTTGTTTGTTTGTTTGTTTTTAATTATGCACAAAGCTACACAAGGGCTATCTGTGCTCTGCCCACCACGGGTATCGAAACCCGGTTTCTAGCGTTGTAAGTCCGCAGACATACCGCTGTGCCACTGGGGGGCACTTACGTTTGTCTGACCCCGCCAAACTGATCGCCAAGTTCACTGGGAACGAATAACACATGTTCTAAAAATTGAAAAAGTAACCAGCTCCACTCAATTCTGCTTTGAAATTTGACGATGATTCAAAATTTGTGTCTTTGAAACAGCCAGATATAGTTGCTTCTGTTCTTTGTGAACATAAGAAACGTTTCTCGTGACAACAAATAAACGTTAAGTGATGCAATATTCCTGAACCCTATCAGCATGTTTTCCACATGCGCCATATGATACACAGGTTCTTAATAACAACGAAAACATTCTTAGATATAGTATACATTAGAAGTTGGTATTATCATCATTTGATTTTTATTGAAAAACTATACAAGATTGGCAATAAAGTATGCAGATGGTCGCAAGACTTTGCTGTAAAAAGAATAAGGCTAAAAATAGTTACTTGCCATCAAAACTAACCTTGCAGTAATACTATCATCTTGTGACAATGACAGATTAAAATCAGTGTTGCTATGATACCTGTATCTTGAACACCTGCACATTGAGGTAATTGCGAACAAAAGCCAAAACTTTGGAACTTTAAACTGACTAATCCGCAGGAAATAAAGAAATACAAGCTTTACACACTTATCCACCAGAGTATAAAATTCCTTAGGCTATAGTTATGAATGAAAAAGTAATGGACTAATCATTCTTAAGAAGATTTGCTGCTATGAATCTTCTTCTTAGTTCCGTTTTCGTTCCCAGTGGAACATAGGGCTACAACAACACTTCGCCGACTGAAGTGTTGTTGCAGTTTCTGTAGCAGATTGTTATCGGGGTGGAGTTGCTAGCCCCACGCCCAAGTGGTCATGTTTGGTGCGAGGCGAGCGACTTATCCACCGGGCCATGCCGATCTACAGTTGTTAAATTTTATTAGAAAGATATATTTAAGCCTAAAATACTACACCGTTTTGAATAACTACTTTACTGTTTTAATACTTTTTGAAAAGCAGCACATACCCCCCTCCTCCAATAACACAGCGGTTAATGCTTTATAAGTAGCAGCACATACCCCCCTCCTCCAATGACACAGCGGTTAATGCCTTATAAGAAGCAGCACATACCCCCCTCCTCCAATGACACAGCGGTTAATGCCTTATAAGAAGCAACACATGTTGTTTTAATTTCCTTTTTATCTCTTTATTTGTTTTGGTTCCAAGCCAAATTATGGACTATCTGAGCTAGGTTCACTGCGAGGAATCGAATTCGATTTTAGTGTTGGAAGTCCCTAAAACTTACCGCTGATCCACTGGAGAATAGTTATGAAAAAAAAGTGTTTTGCACACTGTATTGAAAATTTTCAACATATGTTAAGCATTAGAAATTGCTCATTAAATCTAAAACTTCAAACGACGTTTTTTTCGAACGTGTTATTAAATTTATAGTTCTTCAAAAAGGTAATCGTATAAATTATCAAAATTAATAAATTTACAACGTGTGTGGATTATTGTTTGTTTGTAGTTAAGCACAAAGCTACACAAAGGGCTATCTGTGCTCTGACCACCACGGGTATCGAAACCCGGTTTCTAGCGTTGTGACTCCGCAGACATACCGCTGTGCCACTGGGGGGCGTATGGATTAATACATTAATCAATTAAATTACGCTTTCGAAACTAATATAAAATGTTTTAAGTATTAAAACTTTTAAAAACCATCTGGATCTAATACTTTATCTGGCAAATGTGTAAATAATCCATTACAAGTCATTAGCTCAACATGATTAAATCCACTGAGCTACATATGTCAGTGCATTTGTATGTATGTGTTCTAGGGTAGACCATGTGTCGCATTAGGTGCCTTTTAGGTTTAAAATACCAGTATCGTATTTCAAATGCATAAATGAACCGTAAGAACGGATTTGGGGCTTAACTAAAAAAAATAGAACAAATTAAACGGAGATAGAAATGGACTATGCTTGAGTAAAAGTAATATATTTTTTGTCTATGTGTCTAATTATTTGACATCCATTGCTTCAGGCAGAATAACAAAACTTATTACTATACAGAACAAATAAGATAAGTTGATTTTAATTTTGAAATTGAAAATGTTTCCGTTTGTAATCTAATGGTTAGTATGAATGTGAATCTAACAGTTCAAACTCGCACCCTCCGTTACCACAAAGAAGAAAATGTTTCACTTGTTTCCGATTTTGTTTTCCGGCCTCCTGGCTTGTGAAAAGTTGTAAGAGAAGCGGTAAACTTAAACATCCCCAACCATTTAATTAATTCTTTCTCTGCGGGTCCTTCTATTCGTGAGAAACTCGATTTGTGTCCAGGTGGTAAACCTCTCTGTGGACGAACTTAGAGTGAATTTTCGCTTCTGAATCTCATTTGAAAAAAGAATCTGTACAAATCGTAATAACTACTTAAAGTTATAAAAACTAGCAACACTAATTCACGTATATACCCGAGGGGCCAAACGGTTCAATGGCCCCACTCTGCTATGAAAAAGTGAGGCCTATTTTTCGTTTATATGGGTACCGTGTAATGCTTCAACGGTGGCCACTATTTTGAGAATCCTCACGTTGGTTTTAAGAGGCCTGATGATTATGATGCAACCCTTATTTTCTTAGGCAAAAATGTGAGCCTAACATAAGAACGCTGCAAGACGCGATATTACACGCGCATGTGTGATTTCACATATAAAACATTTGGTCTTAAAAATCATTGTCTTTCGTTATTTTTTTCAATTCATTTTAACACAAAATAATTTCAAATTTCGATTCTGTAAAACAACATTTTTCAAAAAGTAATTAAAAAAAATAAAAGTACTTAGACAATTAAAACTAAAATTACATCGTTCATTATTGATGTCACTTGCCTTAGGGACTTTGTAAGTAGCTTAGTACAAGTCTACAATGCGGCAGCATGCCCAAAGAGATGGTGATTTCAGTGTGCCACAAAGAGAACGTGACTTATTACACAGATTCTATCAGAAACTGAATCAAACCTTGTTCCACTCCATACTCTTACGTTGGAATTGAAATCTTCAAAATCCGATTCACCATTGCGGGTCTTGTGGAGCATTATGGGGTTTTTACGCTTCCTACATGTTCAACGGGTCATCATAAATACGGCATGTCTTTTTCTATTTACCTAAAATATATGAAAAAAATTAGAGGAAACAATACTGACAGTGTATAAAAGGTATGTTGAAAATTTGATCATGTATATAAAACGTACAGAAGCAATCTAACGTATGAAGTCCCCTCCCCCTCCAACACAGACAGTGTTCATTTCTGCTAAGATCGGTACGACCATCTGCCATTCTTAATAGAGAAAGATCTATTCGTGTATTTAATTTTTTCAAATACTCATAAACACGGATTCAAACCATTTACTTTACCATCGTTGGTAATTTTTACATGTGCCATATTATTAACTGCATACAAGTACTGTATTACAGCCGGGCAAATCCTAAAGAAAAAAATGCATATTTTCTACGACATTTATATAGATTTAAAATAATCGATGATCAAAGTTTTTTGGACATTTAAAGAAGTACATTGCTAATGTCTGCTAAAAATTACCCTGGAAGCGCGAAATGGGAGAAATTGGGTCTGTTTCAATTATATATATATAATGATCAAATGAAAAATGCTGCAAAATCCTACCAAAAGGATTTTTTTATGTTAATTTTCATTTTTGGGGTACAATTAAATTGAATGAGGTAGGATATTGTTATCGTCTATAATGTCTATATAAACTGAAAAAACACAATGTCTTTGATTTTAATTACAAGGCTAATAACACAGAATGTTTTTAAAATATTAATCATCCCATTATTTCAATTGCTTTATGGTTAGAATAATATGTAACTTTTTGTTAGTAGAAAATAAAGAGATTTCACGACAAATGGTAGACAAAACGTACAATCGAAGCAGCTACACAAAAATATGTTTTTTTATAATAAATTAAATTTAGGGACACCAACGTATTCTAATGCATACCAGAAGATGATTTTGCACCCATAACCCTATTTATTGAGGAATTAATATTTTTGCCTAGAAAAGACAAGGGTTATTTCCCAAACAGAAGTATAAATACTTCTCTGTGGACTTTCCAAAACTGTTGACACTAAAAATGTCAAAAAGGGTCCATATAAATGAAAAATAGGCACCATTTTTTCACAGCTGATGGTGTCCAATAAATCCCCAAAATGGGGCTTTACCATTCCCGTCACTTTAGTTAAATATTGAAGATGTGTGTTTTTCCAAGTCATACGTAGAAATTTTGTTTTTTTTTTACTGTTTAGGTTAATAATCAACTTCCAAAATAAAAAGTTATGCTTTCATTTTAAAGAAAAAGAACTGGATTTGAGAGTTGTTTCCAATAACAGGTACATTTTTTCCCGCACTTCTTTTGTCCCACAATAAAGAAAATTTGAAGAAAACAACTAATAGTATCTAACAATAAACAACAAAATATATGCTACGCAATAACTCGTTGTTTCCTACCTTCAGTTGTATTTCCATGTTGATATCAGAAGGCTCCATCTGATGATGTTACTTTATATATCTATATTTCTAGTATCCAGTAAGAATAGTTGAAAAATAGATTTTGAGGAAACTGAAGATCCGTGATTGGTAAGAAAAAAGAAGAAATCATAACATTTCCTTAAAGTTGATGATAAAAATGTAAATGTTGTTTAAAACTTTACAATTTAATTTTTAAAAACGTTTGTTTGTTTGAAATTATGCATAAAGCTACACAATAGGCTATCTGTGCTCTGCCCACGACAGGTATCAAAACCCGGTTTCTAGCGTTGTAAGTTCGCAGACATACCGCTGTGCCACTGGAGAGGCTTTTAAAAATGATTGGTTTTAGATGTCTTATGTATAACCGAGCAATGGTGTTTTTGTTTCAACATTTACTCATATGCTATAATTTCTAGGACAGACGTGCCCCATTCATTAGTGTCCTGGATTGTAAATCCCATTGCTACACACAAAACAAAAAAAAAAAAAAACGTCCTCACTTACGGTTTGCGGGTGAGTCATTAAATTGACGATCACATTACATTACTTGATCAGAAAGATAGGAACCTAAGAGTTGGCTATGAATGCTGTTGACTAGCTGCCTTTAGTGCATCAGCTCAAAATTAAATAGGACAATGAGCAGATATCTTTTAATATTGGTTGGTATGACAATAAAATTTTATAGTACGTGCATTTTCGAGAAAAAAAAACTAATATTTGCCTACATTTGTAATAATGTGAATTTCAAAATGTAGTGAAGTTTGTGGGCTTAAATATAACGCTTAAATTCGGTGCTCGATCCCCGCGATGAGCACGACACATATATAACCCGTTGTACAGCTTTGTGCTTAACAATAAACAACCCTACAGTAATAAAATTCAGTTCAATAGTGAAGATATCAACATAAAGAATTTTTAACTGGATACGCCATCCTCTATTTCTATTTCTCTTCCGCCCCCCAGCGGCATAGCGATATGTCTGCAGACTTACAACGCTAGAAACCGGGTTTCGATACCCGTGGTGAGCAGAGCACGGATAGCCTCTTGTGAAACTTTGTGCTTAACTTCAAACAAACTATTTCTCCTCCACGAAAGAACATTGGCAATACAGGGTATGATTTCTTTGCTCAACATAAGTTATCAAACCTTTGTAAGTTTGTTTTTGTGCAATACTCGATCTGATGTACTTCTTTTACTAACCTACAACTTGCCTTATTTGGAAACATTTATTTCTATACGAATCTACTTTACCTCCAAAAACGTGTATTAAATTATTTCTGATGTGTTTTTCTTCCTTTCTTTTAGTTTTCTGTTTATATGACAAACGTTTTCTAAAAAAAATAGTACACGTTCCTGTCAGCAAGAGATATCGTTAGAATTTATTGGAACTTGTCTATTTACATGAATGTGAAAGATCTAAAAGAATTTAAGAGAATCATACTAAGCCAACATGTTTGCTGTTGCTCTTTTAACAGAATCGAAAGGTCGTTCGCAGCCCAGTGGTTAACAGTCTGACAGCAGAACTGAGGGTCTATGGTTCTTGTCCCGTTACCACGCTTTGGAAGAGAGGGTGCGTCATAAGTGTGACGGTCAAGTCCCAGTGTTCGGCCTTACAAAAGTAACTCGAGAATTGGTGATGAATGATGTTGACTATCTGCTTTCCCTATAGAAGCTAGTCTATCATTCCAAATAGTGGCAGCTAGTACAGATAGCCTTCGTGTAACTTTGTGCAAAATCCGATATAACACACAAAGAAAACTAGATTGAATAAAAGCGAACTTTCAAAATGGCATGCTGTTTCCTGACGAGTGTTTGCTATTTTTTTTTTAAAATTAGTTCATTTTGGCGATTTGATACAAATTGAAATGTACTGAATCATTGTCTGAAATATATATATATATATATATATATTATTTTAACAGCTTTGTATAAAATGTACAAAGAGTTCGAAAATAAGTTTGAATTGAAAGAATTGGTTTCGAAGCATCAAATAAGAATCATAACGCTTATTTTAGTGAACGTCCGTTAAGAAAAATTTGACAAGAAAACTTGTATAAAACATTTTTATTTGATCAGTCAACAAATATAACTTACAATTCTAAACTTCAGAAACAGAAAAATGAATATTGGGTTTGTTTCTTCGAAAACCAAAAACCTAAAATTTCTTGAAGAGGCTTTTCCAACGTGCTGAACATTTTGTTTTTATTCTGATATAATGTACAACACTCTTTTTCTTATAAGTTGTTATCAAATAATACTTTTCACGCCAGATCAGTTTCAATGTGAGCTTTTAGTCATACGAATAAAGTGAATTATTTATTACAGATGGAACTAGAGTACAATACATACGTAATAATATGAGAAACAGCTTCAGAATATATATATATTTTTTTGTTGTTTGTTGAATTTCGCGCAAATGTGCTCGAGGGTTATCGGCGTTAGCAATTAATAATGTCGGAGTAATAGGCTAAACGGGAGGCAACTAGTCAACAGCACTCACCGCCAACTCTTGGGCTACTCTTTTAACAACACTGGGCCAAGCTCGAGCATTTTCACATCATAAACGTTATAATGTACGAAAGCCAATGATTAGATGTATGATACCTAACAATGTTTAGTGATTTTTCTGTAGCCTTGTCAGAGCCGTTATTTATCTGAGTCTGAGTAATTAAATACTACGATAAAACTAAGAAAACATGTTAACAGACAGCAGCTTTTCCTTCGTGTTTAGAGCCATTTGTTGATATGGTTTTATAACAAAGTTGTTTCTATTCTTCATAATTGGTTACGAAAACCTTGATTTTTATGGAGTTCACCAAATAAAAGTAGTACAAGTGGTATAATAGCACAAGTATATTTAGTTGCCTTTAATGAAAAGTTCGACATGCGTTAGCAAAACAAAATCCTAGAGTAACTCTTCAAGCTTTCCTACATCTACACATCAAAACTCTAAGCTCTGTTTCTGTCTAAAAGCGTTGGTGAAATTATTTATGATGTTTAAAACTCGTTTGAAAATCCAAATAAAACATGCTAATGAAGGTTTCAAGGGTTTTAAAAGTCTAAAGTAACATCATTACTAATATTTACTAGTTTTTCATTTGACTGCCTTCTAGAGAGGAAACCCTAACATCGTCTTTGTTACAGGTGCATCTTTACATTTTTTTAAATAGTTTAAGAACAAATCTATCATAAATTATCGGTAAAACATACTCAAGTTTTCTAAGTGTAACAAAAAACTTAAGAGAAAATGGCAGTGGTTTTAATAAGTACGTCTGGAAAAATGCTACTTCATAACGCAAGCTTTAAGGTTTGTTTATTATTGTTTTACTCATTTTGCAAGTTTCGAATATTTTATAATACTTAAGCTATAGTGAGACATGAAAAGCAAAACACAGACATGTTTTAAAATGCACGAATTAGTTTGTTAAGTATTCATTGATTGTTTACATAAGAACAGCATCAAAAAATTTGAAGCGATTGATTGCAAGATTATTGTTTCCTGTTTGAACAAAATCGTATGGATAAAGAAGAAAAAAGAAAAAGCATTGGTGGAATTGAGTTCAATAAGTATATTTTCTGTTTCGGTGAGATCTTATAGGTGAAGAAGAAAAGCAGCAGAAACTTTAAAATGTTTGTTTGCACCAATCATGTTTCCTGTTTTAGCAAATTCTTATACCTGGAATAATTTACTCCTAAACGCTCCTTTTCCAAATTTTTGTCAACAGTTTACATATAACTTTAAACAGCTGTATATTAAACTGGGTAAATCTAAAAAAGAAAGAACGTAGTAACATAAATCATTTCTCATGATATTTAATTTCTAAAATCTCAAGCCGGTGGTTGAGCTTTTAAAAACACGAAGCACTGAGAAACAACATAAAATATAACTAACTTACAAAATATAGTTCTTATATACTAATTAACTATATAGCTTGAATCATCAAGCTATCGGACTCTAACATTCAAAAAAGTAAACTTTTAAGAAACACTCAAGAAATATTTTGAAGCGAACACTACAAACTAGTTGTTTACAACGCGTACTAATGTCTGTGGTGCTTCTTACTTGATTAAATACTAAATTATCTACAGAGAACCACCAAATTGTTTTTACAATATATTGTTCTTAAGAGTGTTCTTGCAATGTAACACGTAGGTATTAGAACAAAACATGTTTTGCTGAATATCCAAGCCGAACTGATGTGTTCTAGTATTGAGTGAAAGGCCTCGTCGGCACTGTATATAGCAAATATAGTGTGATTGACACATTGTTATCTATGACCTACTTGATACTGTAATTTACTCGATCCGCTCCGGAAAAATCAATTAGTCTAGTTTGCTGGTTCGCCAGTTCTTCTGAATGATGAAAGAAATTAATCCAATTAATAAAAAATAATTGATTTTAAAGTAAATGACTAATATCGTGTTAATTCATATTTACCTCAATTCTAATTTGTAAGTGGCTCATATACAGCTGATAAGATTAAACTTCACCAACTGAAGATAGTTCACGCAGTAACAACTGTTATTCATGCAATCTGATAATATAAAATGTGTTTCAAATCACTACTGGGTTTGTCGTATGAGTCCTGGTACTGGGCAAAAAAGCCTCGTTCGCACTGGATATAGCAGATATAGTGTGTTTGACATACTATCATACATTCTTCTTTACTTTCATTCATAATGTTTTGTAATATAGCAAGAGTATAGCCACGTGCTTACCAAGCCTAGTGTAACGATATACAGAACAATAGTCTAATGAAATAGTAACAGAAACGCAGTAAAAAATGATTATATTATTAAAAAGTGGGGAAACAGAACATGTTTAATTTAAATCATTAATAAGCTACTGTATATGCTGATACTGAAGACAGGAGTATGCGGATTTTCGCAGTTAGTATAATTTATAGTTTTCAGATGTTCAAACAATATAATTTAAGTCCGGGCTTTTCAAGCTTTTGGATTAAATACGAAAACCTTGAAAAACAGTTAATTACCTCAGCATAATAAAAACTAATTTTAACATTACATTTCATAACAATACTGTGTATATGACAATTTTAAAGAAATATTATAAAGAAAGTATAGCATCGTTTCTATTAGATACAATAATCTGGTTGAAGTATTTCACTCTATTCCTCCAGTTAAACATGAAAACCACCTTTCATCTCCTAAGAGGTGCTAACATACACGTAAGGGTTATCAGTATAGCTTTTCTATTTATTCGTTCCCATTAGCTGGCTATATCATTTCTAGAGCAAAACACGTACGATAAATATCATTCTGATAACAGAAACAAAGAAAAAAATTATACTGACTAGACATTTATGTTCACATCTTTATCTTTATTACGCGCCCCCGGTGTTTACTATAGGATCTTTTAGATAACACGAAACCAACCTCTGCTATAATTTGAAATTGTGTCAGAGTTCTAAGTGCACTATTCAATTCTGTAACTTTCTTTTGAGCTCCTGACTGTTACGGAGATTATCATTTCCTTCCACGTTCCACAAATTATCTTTAGTATTCTATAAATAATATGTCATAGTTTCATTACCGTACATTCTTGACTCCTATTCGTTATACATTTTAACATCTTGATGATGCTTTTATGATTGCATGTCGTGATATTCTACTTTATTTTTTAAATTTTTATAAAATAATTATACAGGCGTTTCATGAACAGACGGAAAAAAACTTATCAACATTCAATCTCAGGCTGTTCAGTAAACCCCACCATTTGAATAATTCTTATAAAGGGGTTATATTTTTCACGTTTATTGTAATTTCTATTCGTATTACCCTTATAAAGCTCTGAATTTTCTAATAACTTTGACGATGTTCGCTATGTTTAAAAATAAAACTGTTTTATGCTGATCTATATAGATGGGATCGGACCATAAGAGACAAGAGAGATAATAGAAAGTTTGTTTCTATTAGTAGTCTGATTTAGTCTTTTATTTCTTAACTTCAAGGTGGGGAAATATAACTCTGTAGAAGATCAACGTTCCTGTTTGTAATTCTTTAAAAGTTACTTTACATAATACAATTACAATGGATAACATGCAAAAGAACCTTCAATTTGTTTTCTAAACATCTCTAGTTTTTACGTATTTTTTAAATTAAAAGCTACTTTTCAGTCTGCCTAGCTCCTCTTTATAAAGATAAGGTTAGGTAGAGAAAAAGCAATGGATAGGATTCTTCCAGATATAATTCTTCTGGTTGATTTTATTGACGATTATTTGAGTTTTTAAATTCACAAAGAATTCATTATTCTCAGAATTATATAACGGAAATGACTAACGTAACAATATTTCCTCATTTTTAATAGTCGGTGATTTAAATGGCTATGATTTGGCAATAAGACGGTTGAACTTCATATGTTTGTTTGAAACTATTTTCACTAAAATTCTATAGATATATGAAAGATAATATAATATATGATATATAACAAGGGTTCTGAAGCTAATGACTTAAAAGCACACAAATGCGTAATAAACTGAAAATATTCTGAACTTTGTTCTTTCTGTGAATTTTTTATTTTTATTTTTCTTTAAAAATAAGTGCAAAATTCCAGATAACATTGACTGCTCTCTCAGAAGATTCATTGTTAAACCGACAGATGTAGAGTCTAAGAACCGAAAGTTTTTGTGTTTTTATAGCAGAAGAAATAAATGGTCTACACACAAATGTGGTGACTGGTAACCGTGAGATTGGCTAAAAACTAAAATAAGCAAGAATTGAGTGTCTTCTGTTTTAATTTGTGTACATTAAATTTCTGCATCAAATAAAAAGAAAATAGGGAAAAAAAGCTAATCTAATAATTAAACGTATACCATGGATATATATATTTATGAAGAATGAAAATTGACGACAATTTTAGGTGAAAATTCGTTTGGGTTTACACTATAGTTCATTAATTATTTTCCAATGTATTAGTATTTTATTTGAAATAGGCATTTCAAATAAAGGTGTCGCATTATCGTCACGTTTTCATGTGAAACTTTTTCTGGACATGATTTATACAAGCTACACTTATATGTATCTAAATATAAATTTATGTCAAAAAATGTATATAGACAAATTGTTTACAAATATATTTGTATATGATTATACATAAAGTTAGGATTCGCGTATATACACAGACAATAAAATATCACTGAAATTATGAAATATATCTGGTTGTTTACACATTATCTTAGTTAAACTTAATTGTGTATTCTTATGTCTATATGCCAAGAACATACATTTATGTTATTATTTCTGTCACTAAGTAACAAGCATCAGTACTTGATTAGCTGAAAACAACTTAGCTTAACAGCATAAATGTACTCAGAGAACTTGCAGTGAAACTCTACAGACTTACAATGCTTAAATCCGGGATTAGATTCTCCATGATGGACATAGCAGATAGACCAACGTGACTTTTCTCTATAGCAAACGAACAAACATATTTTTGCTTTCTAAGATATTTTCTTAGTGCTGGTGTTATTAATTTTACTTATTTTTTTATCTGTTACATAGCATCGCTTCTTGTCACAAAGTGACATTTTTTCAGTTATATACATGAAAACTTTATTTATCCCTTATCTAAACTACGCCCCCCCCCAGTAGCACAGCGGTATGTCTGCGGACTTACCTCTCTAGAAACTTGGTTTCGATACCCGTGGTGGGCAGAACACAGAGAGTCCATTGTGTAGCTTTCTGCTTAACTAAAAACAAACAAACTCTAAACTACAGAATTAATATGTTGCTCAAGATATCTAATAAACAAAAAAGGTGTACGTATACTTCACAAACTCACTACCATCATCCATTACTTTTTTTTCACAGCAGCTGTCATTAAACAACGATTTAACTGACCACTGGAGTGGAGTGTCATTACAAACCAGCATTCTTAAACAATATATATGTAACATTTTCTTCAGTGCTAAAGAAACAATTTTCTAAATACTGTCACGTAAAAAATAATTTTATAAACTACATTAGCCTGACATATTTTGGTGGTTAGAGCGTTAGTCACTGATCGACTCTCGTCACCGAACGTGATCGCTCTTACAACTGTGGGGGTGTTATAATGTGGCTCTCAATCCCATTATTCGTTGATAAACACTAGCCCAGGATTTAGTGGTGGTTGATGTTGACTAGATACCTTTCCACTAATCTATCACTTCAAAATTAGAGACAGCTAGCGCAGATTGTCCCGAGTAACTTTGCGCGAAATTCAACAAATAAAACGAACAATAAACTAAAATCAAACTGGTGTATTTACGTGTTTTACACTCACCAAAAAGGATTAAATTGTGGCGGATTGCTTCAAGTTCTTCAAATACCTATAGAATGAAAGCTTTCTTTTTGGTGAGTGTAAACACGTAAATACACCAGTTTGATTTTCAATGCCTCACTAGTATGAAGGCTTGATTTGGTCTGA
>NW_013666237.1:419863-435671 GCF_000517525.1 Limulus polyphemus
AGACCATTCCAAGCTTTAACTTGTTGTTAAACAAATGTTTAAACAACTCTACTTAGTCAATTATAAACAATAAACTACTTTAATATAACCCGGTTTCTAGCGTTGTAAGTCTGCAGACCGCTGTGCCACTGGAGGACCTACATCTTTATACTCTATACGCTTATTATTTAAACACTTAAACATTTTTAATGACTGGGTAGTAGTAGCATTTCCATAGCTGTGACAGAAAATGAAATGATTTTGTTTACGTTTTCACTTTATATTTATTTTATCTTCACTCTGCTCAACGATTAATGTAAGGAATTACACACTAAAAACTGTGGTTCGATACCCCTACTGAACACAGTGCAGATAGTCAATATTGTAGCTTTGCGATTAAACATAAACAAACTTTTTTTATTTCTTTTATCAGCTGATTTTTTTTTAGATGTTTATTAGCAGAAGAATTAATAAGTTTCCACAGTAATAAAAATAGCGAGTTTTCTTTTTTATAATACCTTGTACTCTGTAACTCACTTTGGGTTCTTTGACAACATTAATTACTACGAGTAAAATATTTTTATTTGATTATTTGAATACATCATCATTCACAATCTAGTAGATGTTTTACAACTAATTAATATTATTTGTAGCAGTGTACGTAAATTAAGCTCAATAGTTATCGACTTAAAAATATAGAGGTAAGTCCTGTGAGTTTTAGTAATGCTATATTATTAACGTTATAATTATTGTTATTTCGTTGAATATAAAGATTATTCAATACATATAAAGTTTTAAGAGTATTTAATTGGGTTTATATAAAATTTGAATGTTGTATCTAATCATGTCTCGCTGTTAGAGACGAAACGTTCTACTCAAATTAATCTACTACCTCATCAATCGCTGTTTTCGGAAAACTTCATATATGTTCGATGGATAATAGGTACCTTTTGAAAAGCAAATAAATACTATTGTTACTGTTTCAAATTTCTATCTAACGTTCTTATAGCTGGTTATGTTCTTACACAGTTTATCAATGTAATATTTGTATTATTTTATTCGCCATAATGTTTTTTATTTTTGTGTTGAATTTTGCGCAAAGCAACACGAGTGCTATCTGCGCTAGCCGTCCCTAATTTAACAGTAAAAGACTAAAGGGAAGACATATAGTCATCACCACTCACTGCCAACTCTTGGGCTACTCTTTTACCAACGACTAGTGGGATTGACTGTAACATTATAACGCCCCTACGGCTGAAAGGGCAAGCATGTTGTTGGGAGGGGGATTCAAACCCGCGACCCTCAGATTGCGAGTCAAGCCCCTTAACTACCTGGCCATGCTGCGCCTTCACCATAATGAAACAATGGCATTGTGTATTGTTATTCAATCACTCTCAGAAATCCTAATATTTAAGCCTAACTAGAATAAAATAACGTTCAGGTCTTTGAGGTGGAATAGGCTAAGTTACTTAACCGAAAATAAACGAGATTGATACATATCACCAATACGTTTTATTCCGTTGAACATCTGATAGATAATATAATATAAGTAACCTAGCTTCGTGTTTTTATGAGGACTTGTATTTCAAGAACTTTCCTATTTATTTTTTGACACGTTACATTTGTCAGAAATCCATTTAACGATCTGAAACTTCGTAATACCCGTGAAGCTGATCTTCTACTTGTCAGTCTCCTGAACAACATTCCTGACATCGTAATATTTGGATGATCACTATGAAAATATTATATGTCCTTAGGTCACATATGTTATATCATATATTTTTCGTCTAAAAATATATTCAATCTTAGATTTTGAAAAAATAATGACTAAATATCATGGTATATTTGCAAACAGCACTACAGCTTGTGTTAAGGAATCCTATAAAGCAAAAAAGATGAAAGATGACAAAAATTTAGACTTTGTTAAATGAATTTCGCAATACAGATTTAACAGTATCATTTATGTATATTTCTATGTATAAATTTAACTTAAACAAACATCGATATTCAAATAGATGTATGATAGTAAATCATTCACACGCACCCACAGCTTACAATGCGGGGAATATTTTGTGATATCTCACGGATTCAAACCACAAGGCCAACCTGCACTCAGCACTTTCATAATAACATGTCACAACTTATCACGAAAGAATGTCCTTTACCAATGACCTGATTTAACAAAATAGCCAGCCCTTGAATACAGATAAATCAAAGCAAAATTATTTAAGAAAATGATAACAATTTGTATCCTGAAAGAAGATTAATGAAAGATTTAATACACGTTGAAAAAAAACTAATTAATCTATGACGTAAGGAAGAGTCATACATAGTCTTTGTACATAAAAACACTTGATGCTAACACTTCATTTACAAACGAAAAAGGGTAAACTCATCGTAGTACGTACACACAAAAATACTTCCTTATAACACTTAGTTATCGATGAACAAGGGTCACGGCATGTATATCATATCCATGCATAAAAATACTTGTTAACCACTAATATGGGAACTATTTTTTTCAGATATCACTTACGTATGAATGGTATTGATATTGAGTAACTAGTGACACTATATAAAATACACGTTTTTGTTTTGCTTTCTGAACATTTTGATGAATAAAAAATTAGAATTTCTAAAGGAATTTTTCATTATGTTTTCTTATCTCCTTAGGAATTCCTCACTCTACTTGAGGGTGACTGCTGCCACTCCCGTTTGTTCCCTGTACACAAGTCTAAGGAGAGTGATCGCTTCCCCTGCTCCTGCTCCACCCCTGTTGATAATCTTTAATTACCCGATGAATGGGGATAAAGTTTCCTATTTATACTAACCCTTACAGAGAAGAATAAAAAAATGAAAATTATAACTACATTACTTATGAATGAAGAGGAGTGAAGTCTTTCGCTTGTGCCCACAATTTAAAATTATAACTATTAGGCTATCAATAAATAATGTCATTAAAGTCTTTCACTTGTTTTTGTTTAACAAGATGACTAATAATCAAATTAACAACACAAAATAAAAAATACACCTATCGAGTTTATTCAATAAGGTGATACTAGCTATGCAACATGTGTGGTGGACAGGTTTGAGTTCAGAGGTGTCGCCACTATCACTTAAGGGGCTAAATATTGAGTTGACACCACTGGTTGCACGACTCTATCCTCGAATCTCAGAGAAAGGCAATCAGCAGCCTTCAAGAAAGATAGTAGAAGTTTCCACTGGAAGGATATCCTCTTCCATCGACTTCCTTCGCCAACAGTTAGACCTAGAATCGCCCTCAGATTTGCCCGAAACTTGGGCTACTTCTCGATCAGGGTAAAATATTCCATGTGAGTATATGGTGGTTAAGCAGCAGATTGAATGCGTGCAAAACTTTTGGCAATTTCAGCTAAAGAGAAGATAACCAGAAAAGTCAAATATTTTTTGTCTTAAAAGTCTAGAAATAAACATCATTCTTCAGCATGAATTCTGATAGGTTAGAAGTTCAGCTAAAAGTATAAGTTTAAATGTTATAATGGCCCGGGCTCAGCTAATAGTAATCTACTATTTCTCAATCATACATTCACAGCCCACTATAACGCGTGTTCTAACTGCAATTTATGGTGAAAAGAATGTTTAGAAAATATTCAACAACATTGTATGCTTAAAAATATGTCAATCTGCACGATTGAACACATGAAATCAAAACCAAATAAAATACTTAGTACATCAGGTTTGACACATCAACTACTTTTATTGAATTTCTCTTTTGCAAATCATGTTTTCCACTCGTGACTATTTTCTATTTAATCCAACGGCACGTATTCTCCACTACCATTACCGAAACTAGTGAGTGAAGCTGATTTTTCTCCAAAATTTAGTTTGAGCTCACACACTACCGATATCGTTTCAGTGAAATTCTATCATTTGAGCCCCCCCCCCCCCAGTGGCACAGCGGTATGTCTGCGGACTTACAACGCTAGAATGCGGATTTCGATACCCGTGGTGGGCAGAGCACGGATAGCCCTTTGTGTAGCTTTGTGCTTAACTACAAACAAACAAACTATCATCTTCCTATTCGTTTAGTGTAGAAACTGAAAACGTTCTTCTGCTAGCGTTAACGAAATATTGACGCATCATATCTTAGAGTAATACTTGAAAACTCAGTTGTCACAATTTATTTAATACCCCAACATCTTAACATTCTGATCAATTTCTTTAATTTCTAGTAACTTATTGCTTGAAACTTGTGTTCTCTCTGTAAACCTATTCATCGATGTAATAACATACTCGTTAATACCATTTGCGTACACGTGCGAACACACATACATATATTCGCGCACATATGTGTATATCTACATCACATACCATCATACATGCTTATAATGTCAGACAGGCTGTCTAAAGACTTACGCAAAGTATCCATAGCAACCAGCACGTGTTGCATTCGCTGGCTATTTCGAGATAGTTGTGATACTCAATATTTACTGTACAGTTACCTATGAGTCTTTAAATTCGACTCTCTCTCTCAGCATGATGAAATAAGTTATCTCAGACAAAATTCAGTCAAACTAAAGATTTTCAATTCTGTCAGCCAAGGTTGAAGTTCAGGATGTCCACAACAGCATACATCAATACACATTCTGACTGGCATGGGCTATATACAATATGCAACAAAAACATACATTAGTTGTTCTAAACTGCCCCAATAACAAGTAGCCGAACTATCATGATATAGGCACCCAACACAGGGCAGGAGGGACATGTTGCTATCCATATTTTTTTCAGTTAGTTTATATATACTATTATTAACAACTATATGAAATATACATATCTTCCCTCCTTCCTCCGCTTGAGCACACATGTATCATGATATTTCACTACCACACGTAAGTTGATTCAGTCACTGTAGTCAGTATCAAAAGTGAAATAGAAACAGAGAAAAACAGTGAAACGAGGACTTTTTTTCACTAAGGTTTATCACGACCTGATTCCTATTCTGCGCTGATAAAGAGTAATTCTCCCTCACTGCACACGTAAAAGGCATACGCATTTTAGTTTTGATTTGTTTTGAATTTAGCGCAAAACTACACGTGGGTTATCTGCGCTAGCCGTCTCCAATTTAGCAGTGAAAGGCTAGAGGGAAGGTAACTAGTCACCACCACCCACCACCAACTGTGGAGCTACTCTTTTACCAACGAATAGTGGGATTGATCGTCACATTATAACGCCCCCCACGGTTGAAATGGCGAGCATGTTTGGTAGGTCGCGGGTTCGAATCTCGGCGACCCTCAGATTGCAAGACAAGCACCCTAACCACCTGGCCATTCCGGGCCTAAAAGTATGGTTTGTTTTGAATTTTCGCGCAAAGCTAAAAGCGAGCTATCTGCGCTAGCCGTCCCTAATTTAACAGTGAAAGATTAGAGAGAAGGTAACTTGTCAACACCACCCACTGCCAACTCCGGGGCTACTCTTTTACCAACGAATAGTGGAATTGACCATCAGGTTATAACGCCCCCATGGCTGAAGGGGCGAGTATGTTCGGTGATGGGGATTCAAACCCGCAACCCTCAAATTGCGAGTCCAGTGCCTTAACCACCAGGCCATGCCAGACCTAAACTTTTAATTAAAAATAAATAATAACAATAAATAATTGATGTTAAATTAAATATATAATATTGTATTACTAATCCTACACTAATTCTGATTTCGAAATATCTCATATAAAATTGATAAAGATTACACCAAAATAATCTAGCTTACACCATAAAAGCTGTTCATACAAATTGGTAATATAGATAACGTTTCAGCCACTACTGTGCCTGTCGTATCCTGTTGAGCTCTGGTATTGGACGAAAATCCTGGCTGGATTGGCTAAGGTAGACATAATATGGTTGATAGTTCTTACATCTGTTTCTTTAATTTCGCCCACATTCTTAGAATTTACACCCATATACACATAAAGAGTCTCTGATAATTTCTCACGTAAACGTCGGTTTTCGCAAAAATTCACCTGAGTGCTTAGATCACAAAGTCCTTTCAATTTTCAAATGTATTAGAAATCCTAGCGATAATTTTCAGTCCTAATAACCGTAAATATCCTGGATGTTACAACTAATTACATCAGCCATCTTAACTGTGTATTTAACAAGCATCATATGATTTGCTGTAAGAGTTAAAACACCATTTAAGCTTATAAATGCTTTCAGATCCCAGGGATCATCTCCACTCCCATACACTATCAATGTTATATGTATTCTATCTGCTAACATCAGCTGTCCTAACTGCTTAATGATCGAGCAACTATCACACGATGTCGTATAGATATCTCTTAATGAAACTCTACTCAACAGTTCCGAAAGTAAGTGTCACAACTCCCTTTCAGCAGTCAGCCTACATACAAACTCTCCGTCATAACTGCTACTCAGGCAGTTAATCCTAATCAGCAATAGTATCTTGGGCAACTATTAGAGCCATCGTATGGCTATTCCACTGTCACTTCCTCGTCTGACTTCTCTCAGGCACCCAGATAACTGCAATCAGCATCTTTCTCTTCGCCTGCTCAGTCGAGATTATAAGGAATATTACCCACAATCCTCTAATCATCGGTTTCAACTTCTAACTGCTGGGCTAGCCAGTGACCAAGAGGTCCATCAGTGAAAATAGGCTTTAGCTTGTTAATGTGTTTACATTATGCCACGCGACTACTTTAGATCGTGTAGTTTGCTGGACCTCATTGTCGAAAAACAAGGTACAAGACCCACCTATCCAAAATCTAGTTGCTTCCATACAACTGGCAAGTATAACAGCCTTACTAAGTCTCCATGCTTAAACCTTCACTTCTTTTCTTCTTTAACGTAACATATTTTGTGATGTACGACATCCTTCGCTACCTGTTGGCACACAATTTCAAGTATGTCAGACCTAAACAGTCCTCATATGCTTGTGCACCTTGTATGATCTCGACTTTAGATCTTTGATATTTCTCATTTGTGCATTATATTTACCTTAGACGGCGTTCTTTATATCCCTATTTTTCGACTAATGTTAGTAAAAATATCGTTTCGTAGCAATGAGAATATTTATATTATTTTTTCAGTTTTGCATCTCGTGCTTGGATAAATGGTATGTTTGTTTTTGTATTTCTTTTATTAGGTCGGTCATATTAACTTGAAAGATTGTACTTATGTAAAAAGCCCCCCAGTGGCACAGCGGTATGTCTGCAAACTTACAACGCTAGAATCCGGGTTTCGATACCCGTGGTGGGCAGAGCACAGATAACCCTTGTGTAGCTTTGTGCATAATTAAAAACAAACAAACAAACTTATGTAAATTGATATAGATCACTTAGTCATGTCCTCACTCTACTTAGATAAAGCAATCTTTTTATGCCCCTTGAACCAAACCTGATCAAACAAAATCGGCAAGTACTTTGGAGAGAAGATTCATTATCGTTAAGAACATATTCGTGTGTTATCATTTTACAATTGAACATTCAGAGTTTCATATGTATTTCATAAAGAGTAAAAACTGATTAACTTGTATTTCAAAGAATTAAAAATATTGCAAAAACCTTTTCACTTTAGGAATTTTTAAAATTATTCAAGGCTCCAAGAAGTATTTTAAATGTTGTCCATTAGTAAAGAGAGAGAACTCATGTGTTCTTTTTCTTGGGCTCAGAATCATGAAATTAATAACAGCTCGGTTTGTAAATAATTATCCAATAAGCTTAAAACACGCTGTAGAACGAATTTCTAGATGAAGACCTATCCAGTAAAAAGACAGAAAAGCACATTTTTGTATCAGCGTGAACCACGTTTAACTCATAGGCTAAACAACCAGCTCAGCGACCCGTAGGGTTCAGGTATAGTCATCCCTGTTAGGAAGTTAAGTTATGAACATTGGTTGAAGTCGAGGAAGGAGAGATGGTGGCTGGGCTTTGGTCAATCTCTGTAGAATTAGGAGATTACTGTACTCTGAGTCATTAGAAAGTGGTTAGAGTGAGTGGCCGCCCCCTTTCTAAGTTCAGCCGGATTGGAGACTACAAGACTCTTTATGGTTATGAAGCATTATCATCCAGTATACGGGAAACAGATACAAGGTAAAAAAAAACGGGGCCAATTCAGCATAGGCTTAAGAAAAGAATATGAAAGACAGGAGTTCAACGAAAAGAAAAGAGAAAAGAAGATAATATTAGAAAATACAAGAGAGAGAACAAATAAGCCAAGAGAAGCGAAGGTAGAAAGTAATATGCTACCAGTAAATCTATGTTATTTATTACCAAAGAGTCAATTTCTTATAAGAATATGTACAAACCAAATAAAGTTGATGGACACGAGAAGGAAAAGCGAAGTGTGAGTATAGCACAATCGTAAAAGTCCCAAATTTTGAACTACTAGTCAGAAAGGTATCCAGCCAGAAGCACCCTTTACTAATCCAGCTTTGTTAAACTCTGTGAACTATCTGATTAACTGTCACTTTGATAATGCGTCCATGGCTGAAAGTGTAGAGCGTGTTCCCTAGCATCACATCTCGAACCCTTGACCCCACCCCTCTGATCAGCAGCCCGCCACACTAACCACTAGGTTACTCTATTTTTTTCCCCACTAAAACTTGACTGTTGGGATTTATAAATAAAACTCGTCAGTTTTTAGGCATATATCTTGTAATTACTTTGTCGTTTGTGTTTTTTTACATGTTCTAAAATGGGGAAAACAAAGGTATTCATTAATCACACGTTTCTAAGTAAATGAAGCTTTTGCTGAAATACTCACATTTCTTACTTTTTTTTAAAAGGTAATAAAATAGATTTAAAATACAATGTAGTACGGTTTTTGTCAATTTATAGGAATATATAGGTTACAAACTTGAAGCTTATACAGTTACTTCATACCTATTATCCTCTTGATGTGTCAAAAGTAAATCTACGGATTAACAACGCAAAGATTCGGGGTTCGATTTCCCGCGGTAGACCAGATAGCCCGTTGCGTAGCTTTGTACTAAGAAAACAATAACATATCCATTTTGTTCTTTTATGAACTTCAATCAGTTAAGGACGCGCGGAAGGATATTATGGTTCTTTTTTTTTTGAAATTCAGTCTGTTAAGGACGCGCGGAAGGATATTATCTATAATCATCATTAACACAACATATTAAACAACATATTTTCCTTTTCTTCAGTTTAAACGTTGTGACACTTTAATATCGTGTTGCAGGGCATATACTTTAATTACTAAAATTATATTTGTCATGTAGAATAACTAAAAGTTCCTAAAGGCCATATCAGAATTTCCAGAAGTGTGTAGAGTCTATTAGTTGTCACTGGAAAAGTCATTCGTTCCTTAGCTACTAATGTCATTCACTTTAAGTGTGCACTTACATGATTAGAATTAACTATGAAAATTTCCCGTTAAATTTCCTAGTTTGAGAGTAATTTAATAATCCCCTATGATTTCCTGTTAATTTGAAACAAACAGAAAACTTGATATTTTGGAAGATGCGTTTCTATTTTAATTGGTGGGTAGTGTACATAATAAAACAAACTTTAATATTTGATTATACAAAACCCTAAATTTCTTGCTTTTCCTCAGCTTTCTCTTTATAGTAAGTAAAAACATCTCACTGGCAGGCGAAGCGAAAAAGCAATACAGTGTTTTAAATGTGTGAAAAAAAAGTAAAAATAACAATAAACAAAACATAACACTGATGTCTGCTCTGAAATAAAAGCAAAACGTCACGGTAGAGACATAACGATATTATATATGTTATGGTAAAGGGGAGAACCTTGGACTGCAACTCAAAATAAAAATATCGCCTATCTTGGTGAAGGCTTCTTCAGTCTGATTGAGAACAGTAAGGAGAACAGTTTTAAAGTTTCCACGTCAAGATCCTAAAATAATATATATTTTTAACATCAATGAGAAGATGTCAATAATAAGAACTGTGATTCTGTACTTCACGTTTAATATCTAAAAATATTTCAAGCATGGCCTGATGGTTAGCATACTTTAACTGTGAAATCTATAGACCATGAAACAGGCTCCGTACTTTGGTGCTGTAGGTACAGTATAACAGTAATAGTTAAGTCCCACTTTTTGGTTGTACAATAATAATCCAATAATTTTTGGTTTGTGTTGTTACCTAGCTGCTTTCCCTGTACTATATCAGGTCAACATTAGAGACGACTATGGGCGAATAGTGCTTGTGTAGCTTTGTGTAAATACTCTGAAACAAACAAATTTCTAAAATTATCGTCAAACTATCTCACTTTATAAAAGTAACTTGAAGATGAGACAAGGATGTCATGAAATGGCATCTACAGTTAAACACTATTAAAAAATAAAATTGAACATAAATTAAAACACACTTCAACTCATGATGGTTTAGGATCCTTCAGTGGCTTTTACGAAAGCTCCTGAAATGTTAATCTTATCACCTATCCACCACAGGTATATCTTATTTAATGTCTTGTCTTTGCTTTGGCATATAGCTATGGTTTAAATCCCTGTTTAAACACACTGTTCATTATCAGGACTTTCCAGGAAAACAATATCTTATTATGCACCAATGTAATCCATCCATGAATTTGTATTGTAGGCCTGGAAAATGTACAATGACAAAGTCATATTATTGTGGTATTGTTATCCAAAACACTATCATCCTTTCCACTTCAGCAAAACATGGTATTACTTGAAGGTGAACTTCCTACATTGCAAATAGTGACAGTAGTGTTTCACAAATACACAATTGCATTCAATTTTTTCTTCATACTGTATATCTGTCTTCAGGAGCCATGAGTATATGATTAGCATATATTATTAACGCCTTATCCATCCTGCAGCTGTTTTATTGTCCCTGATATCAATGTCTAATAAGAACTCACTTTCTTACTATTGATAGCGTACCATTGGAGTAGCCACTAAAGAAAGCTTTAGGGATCCGAATGTTTGGTTTCATTCCTCGCTCCATCCAAAGTGCATCATGACTTTCGTGAAGGCGGACATAAGTGTAGGAGAAGTTGGTCATAAATCGTCGGTAACACAAAACCGAAGAAACTGTAGACTTCTCTGTTGGTCATATTAGTTTTCCTAACTATAATATAAACTATTATAGTTTTGAATAGTAATTTCAACAGTTTTATACTTTCTAAGTGCAAAAGAAATTGGAGCCAAAACATGTATTTCACCAAACAATGTTGGCATGTCACAATAAGATATACATAATTATCTCAAAATAGCTTGAAACATTTTCAAGTTATTTAACAAAAATAATAATTTATGTACTCAGTTGAGATTTTTAACCAGAAACTTTAATGTTTTCTACATCCTGCCTAAAGAAAAGATTATTGGGAAGAACATGCCAAATCTTCTAGTATAAAGATCACATCATATTAGCCACTAGATTTGAGAAACCTGCCTCCAATGTGGTTTGTTATGATGTCTTTAATTTGTTTGTTGAAGTTTTACCGCAAAGTTACAAAATGGACCATCTACGCTCAGTCCACTGCTAGAAACCGAACCCTTGACTTTAGCTTTCTAAGTCCTTAAACTTCCCGCTGACCTACTGGGGGAGATATCATTAATATTGGAGTCCTAATAATTATAAAAATGATTTCAAGGCTAGAAAGGTTTACTGACATGGTCAATGAAACTTCGCTGCATGTAATTCCATTCTGATTATACATTGCTGATCGCCAGGTGGTTAGGGCACTCGCCTCTCAATCTCCAAGTCACCGGTTCGAATCCCAATCCCCGTTTTACCAAATATGCTCGCTTTTTCAGCCTTGGGGGCATTATAATATGATGGTCAATCTCACTATTCATTGGTAAAATAGTAGCCCAAGAATTATCAGTGGGTGGTGATGACTAGCTGCCTTTCCTCTAATATTTCATCGCTAAATTAGGGACAGCTAGCGCAGTTAGGCCTAGTGTAGTAGAATATTTTATTTTGGGACCAATAAAGTTATTTCTCAGTGCCTAGTTTGCTGTGTTAGTCAAATCTAATCCTTGTCTTTTGGCTAAAACTATAGCTGTTGGTCGTGATGGAACCATCTGGAATTTAGAAAAAAAATATTTCTTTGGAAGCTGGATCTGGCATCATAACTTAAAATCTGAAAGGTTTATCGTATCTTTCTCCTGACAAGTTATATTTTCTCTTTTTCTTCATTTCGTTTCGTGAATTTTCTTTCAAGGTAATTGTTTGTTTGTAGTTAAGCACAAAGCTACACAATGGGCTATCTGTGCTCTGCCCACCACGGGTATCAAAACCCGTATTCTAACGTTGTCCACAGACATACTGCTGTACCACTGGGAGGGCCTTTCAAGAGAAAAGAAAGGACAAAAGAAAATTTGTCAGGAGTATGATAAGATAAACCTTTTCGATTTTAAATTAGAAGAACTTTGTTGAAAACAAGGTTATTTTGATAGTGTCAATGTATCATTTAATTTCTATGTTATATAAGTCTTTGTACTTCTTGCATTTTCATCTTTTGTTCATTCCTAACTTTCACAGATCAGTACACCAGAGACTTTAATCTCAAAACAAATGCCATAACCAAATACAAAGTTTTAACGATATCAAAAACAAAGAAAAGATTTTTGTAAACTTATAGATTATATTTTGCAACAGTAAAAAAACTGTACTTTTCCGCGTTGATGTCTTGATGTATATTTAAAGTTTCATTTTTTTCATATTAATATAGAAAATTAATCCTCTAGGTAGGTAGAAAGTTAAAACAAAATATGGATATCCATTTGTATAAATCACGAAGTAGGCTATACGTGAAAAACGTGAAGGAGCTATTCCAGAGTTTCTTAAACTGTGTCATATTACATGAGATGACGTTCGATTGACCTTTAGAAAACTATTTGACAAAGCACAATAAAAATGTTATATTTAACTAGACTAAAATATCATTTCATAAAGTTTAATAACATTAAAGTAGCATATGCATAGGATAAATATTTATAGTTTAAATATTAACACAAAAAACAAGCGTCTATGTAGATTGCAAACCAATATATTAATATTATAAAGTATGCCCTACAAACACTCCCTAGATCTCCCTACAATGATATATCTAAGTTTTACTTATAAGGCGACACAAAACATTCCTTGTCGGGACTACGTAGATTGTTAGTTTGCATACTTAGAATTTATGCAAAACAGGCCACTAAAGAGATTCATTATATACAAATAATCGAAACGTAAATCATTAAAACTTTCAATATGATGTAAACACATGTTGAGACATGTTAATATCTGTTGATCCGCAACGCCCTCTGGTGGTTAGATCGCGAAATATGTGTCCACGCACCATAAATGATCTTACCGTCATACACTTGGAGCTACTCGGCCCTAGCAATATGTCCTTTAGTTTAGTGCCACTTCGTGGAACTATGATGTCTCGTGATTTCCTGATCTCCGCTGGGCGGCACCCTTTGATCTTTACTCACCGATGACCCCCTTCCCACTGAAGCGGCGTCTCTTGAACGCCAAGTATTGCCCTAATTACTAGTGTTATAAGCCCGTAAACTTATCGAGGGACCTTCCAAATCGTAACAATTTCGAATCTCATTTTAGGTAGGGTTTTCTCAGCGGAAATATGTGATAAAATTACATTCATACGGTTCTCGAAAAGTGAAACGATTTTCTAACAGCAAATTAGCACAAAATACTTGGGAATGTTCTACAGACAGTCCAATTAATCATTCCATATTCTTCTAGTAAGATTTACAACTCCACTTTGCAGGGCCGGATTAAAGTTTAGTGGGGCTCTTGGCCCAGGTAATATTTGGGAATAACAATAATAATAACTGACTCTTGCTAGTTTTACGAACCATACTTTTTTTTCTTTGCTTGGGTGGCCGGCGGTGCCCTAGGCCCGGGCCTAGGTGGCCTATGCATTACTCCTGTGGCACATTAGCCATCAAATAAATTGTACTCTCATAACTTACCTCTGTAAACTGAATCAGCGAGGATCTGTTGGTTTAGTTTTTGCTTCTAGGTGATGACGTGTAATAATTAATCGAAAATAATCTTGACTGGTCTCTGTGAAAACAAAAATATACAGTTGTATTAAATAACCTAATAATTATCACTTAATATATCCGTACCTTTGAAATAAATAGTTATTTCTCACAAAAACATAACCTTTTTTGACAAATCAAAATTATCACGATAAAACATTGAGAATTTAATAATTATTATTAACTTTTCTTCTCCTGACGAAAATATGTATCTTTAGCGAAGAAAAGAAAGAAACCTAATATATTCATTGTTTCATTACTCCTTCTGCAGTATACTAGTTTCGCCGAATTCACAGCTCATGAATCCTGATAAGGAAAGTACATCGAAACTAGTACAGTAGGCCCATTAGAGAGATGAAATGCGAATAATATGTAGGGTGTGATATAAGGTCTTTTACTCATTAAACCCTACAGAATGTAACATTATTAGAAATAAAAATTCATGTTTACAGTTTGATAATGTGTTTCATTATGTATTATATAAAAAATGCGAATGTATCACTTTGCTAAACAACAATCCTAAAAAGTTGCAGGTGAAAAATCAGTAGTTTCAAATAGTACGGAGTATAAAATATTTGTATAATATCCAAAGTTTATAGAGTTTTAAATGTATATAGCTCATTTATCAACTAATTATCTTATAATTTGTGACATTAGTTGTAAAAAAATGCATATAACTATTGTAGTGTAACTGAACCTAATTTAATTGTACGTGTAATTTATTAGCCTACTTGTATAAATATATGGTACCAAACAATCAACTACAGTACTTACTAGTTTTATGCTATTTCAATATTTATATATGCATCGTGTTTTTACTGTACGTTTTACTTTACAACAAACTTGGTCGAAAATCAGTTTAGACCAGCATAATATTGTCCTTTACTCCTGTCTTCATTTTTCCAATACCAATTCTACAAAGAAGTACTTTTGAAATTTATATATTAGGTCGTCAAGAAATTAATGTCGCTTTCTTTAGATGAAAAAACCCAAACAACTTACATATCAAAACAAAAAATTTATTAAATGAAATAGTATCCATTCTTGTCTATGATGCTTTTCCATATTACAATCAGGTTGGTAATGCACTGATTAAAGAAATCACTTGGCTTTGAAGCAAAAAACATGTCGATGTCCTCTTTAACACCTTTCACACTTGCATACGTTTCCTTATTAAAATGGTGTTGCAGCGAACGAAAACGATAGTAATCTGATGGTGCCATATCTGGAAAATATGGTTGGTGGGGGAGAACTTTCCAACCCAACTCCATAATCTTGTGTTGCGTCAATCGTGCCACATGTAGACATGCATTGTCGTGAAGAAGAAGAACACCTTTCCAATTGACGAATGAAAAGCGTTTCTGATGAAGGGCTTGATTTAAACGTTACAGTTGCTGACTATAGATCTTTGCATTAACAGTTCGCTGTGGATTGAGGAGTTAGAAATGAATTACTTTTTTGATGTCCCACCAAATGCAAAGCATCACTTTCTACGGATGAAGTCCAGGTTTTGTGGTCGGAAGTGGTTTTTTTCTAGGACTGAGCCATTGTTTATGGCATTTAATATTCGCATACAGAATCCATTTTTCATCACCGATGACAATTCTGTTCAAAAATGGTTCACGCGCCAGAACAGACGAAGCAACTTTCACACGTTGGAAACGATGATCATCGGAGAGGCACCCAAACACCTTCTTTATGGAGTTTTCCCACATTCCTTATATGTTTACGTATTGTTTCATGAGAGACATGCAATTTCAGGACCAATTTACGAGTGTGTTGCCTTCGGTTAGATTCAACAAGCGTCTTCAAAGCATCAA
>NW_013666237.1:435696-443190 GCF_000517525.1 Limulus polyphemus
AATTACATGCCGAATGTGTGTCTCGTCGTGTGCCATCACTATAAGAAATTATAGTGAACTTAACTTTACACATTATATAGGCTACACCAACGTGACTTTTAGGCAGTTCGTTTAATTATACGTAATGTACGTTTTTTTTGTTTGTTTTTTTTTGGGGGGGGGGGGGGTAATGAAAGTGTTGCAAGACGCGACATTAATTTATTGACGACCTAATAGTTAGTTTCTTTACATTTTCACTACAAAAAACTAAAAAAGTAATATGTAAATATATTAGAATATAAATAGAGAAGAGACAAAAAAACATTAGAAATTTAAATCATCAAAACTGAATGATGAAATGATTACAAAGCATACAAGAATCATTTTACATATTTTTGCTATTAACGCGGTTACATTCGACAATATGGCTTTCCCTTGAAGTCAAGTGTCAATACACTGAGAGTAGTTAATGTGAACGCCCCCGCCCCCAGTAGCACAGCGGTATGTCTGTGGACTTACAACGCCAGAATCCGGGTTTCGATACCCGTGGAGGGTAGAGCACAGATAGCCCATTGTGTAGCTTTGTGCTTAATTACAAACAGAAACAGTTAATGTGAAACCTAGATCGGCACAGAGATTAGTGAGTGAAAGTTTTATATTGTTGGGCGTTACGTAGATAGTTTATGCTCTTAAAAATGTATTCTTTTTTTTTTTTTTGAGTATATGTAACAACTCTTTCCGATGCAAATTTTTATAAACTTAGATCATAAAGATGTGCTCATGTCGGGAATTTAGTATTTTCAAGAAGAGGATATATCTTGTACTTAATGGCACTAAAAACAAAATAATATAGATGCATTTGGAGCACCAGGACCACATAGAAAAAAACCTGCCAAAAGTCGTATCCCAGCCTTGGTAAGCAAAATGCATCATATTGTAACAGGTGAATATCTGTAAGTACAAAAGTCAGTAGCAAAATTCATCCCAGATGGCAGCACATAACATTGCTAAGAAGGATTTTCTTCTGGAAACGTGGTCAGCAGGGTATAGGTTCACCCTGATTAAAGTTCTAGCCATACCTCCTTTCAATTGTCGCATAACTAAAGCAGCTGAGATGAAACAAGTATTCGTGCTATTTCATACGAAGAAATACCAGTCAAGGTGCCTGTGAATATCTGTGCAATGGTATAGACGTATTATGAAAGTATGCAAGGAGGAGTGGTGTACTTTGGACATGACAGTTTTACGATGGAGCCATTTTCAATGGTAACTATACTGCAGGGATATTATCAAATTGTAAAGATGCACAACAGTCAGATAGAGCATGCCCGAATGTAGCGACGTGGTGAGGATTCAAAGTTCATTTAATAACATCAATATATAACATCAGAATACATTCACTAATACCTCGATTTGAGAAGTTTACTGCGGAGACTAAAAATAAACATTCCAATTTCTCGAAAATAATCTTTAAATGGCCATAATATTCATCTTGTTATTAGATATTAACATGGATCAACTGTATATCCTTTAATATGCGTCTCAGTATATTAGCCACTTGTGACGACTTGTCCAAAAGCCGATTAAATTCACATCATGTTTAAAGTGAGATATTATGTTTCTATTGGATATTAAAACTAACCAAATAATAGTATCGCTAAACAATAAGAAGCACTACGTATCTTTCCACAACAGAACGTGATAAGGAACCACTCATTTCAGAATCGCCAATGTAATAATGATCGCATTTAAGTTTGAACATTCAAAATAGTTTCAAAAGACAGTCAAAATTATTTTGATTCCTGTCTTTTCTTTCGTCTGTGTTATTCTGAAAAGTAGATGCGGAATATACTAACAGTTATTTGTGTTTTTGATGTTTGGACTTTTGTCAGCCTTTCGATACATATTGCTTAATATAAGAATACCACATTTTATCAATTTACGATTTTAAAGCTTTTTGTATAAACTCAATATAAATAATATAATTGTCATATGTGTATCTGAGTATATTGTAACTTTACCAATCTCGTTCAAAAGATGTCGTTTAATAAGTTTTTAACTTAACTTGTTGTACCATACAGAAATATTCTTTTTTTATAAATAGGATAAAAAATAATTTAATAAAATAAAACAAGTCCTCCATTCTCAAATTTTATATCCAATATATCTCAAGAAAATATCTTAGCCTATGAATCCAAATTGTTCAACTAAAGAATATCATTACATATATATAAATAGTATTGGAAATATATAATGAAAAGCTGAATAGAAACATAAAAGGCAAGTACTATAGAATATTACCTTCTTCATTGTCTGAAAATGAGTTGCACCAGTTACAGTCATGTATTGATAGTATCAAGCCTACAATCAGTCATACTACCCCATTCATGAGTAAGCTCTAGAAATTCGAAGAAGACATCTCATTCCTGATATTGTTCATCTTCTAAAGGTTTAACCAACAGTTCTTTCAGGGCCTCTTTAGTGATCATTCCCTTTCGCTCGTCCCAAAAAGAAGTGATGATGATGACAACCTTTGACACCAACAACTGACACAAAAACATCAGCTGCACCATTATCACCATCGAACCAACTCCTCATGTTGGAAAATTGTACAAACAATCTCTCTCACGAAGATATTCCCACTCCTGATTCAGACCAAAAATGAAACTGCTGCTCAGGCATATTGTTTTCATTTAACTCTCCAGCCAGAGCTTACAGATCTGTCACTGAGGAGCATATACAGATCGCTCACTCAGCTAGACCCAGTCATTCTGCTGTTCAAAATCTTTGCTCGCGAAGCCTCAATCTCCAAACAGCCAGTCCACCACTACTTCAGCCAACGAGGACCAGTCGTTCTCGTTCGAGCCACTACCAGCAATCATCTTTGAATAAATCCCTGCCACCTTCAGACTAACAAACAGTGTCGCAGAACTTTACGCCTGTTCACAAACGTCCGTCGTATCGCCAAGGTCTGGCTTTGTATCAAAAGAAGCCACACCCGGGAGTACACAAAGCTACTCAAGTCCTGACCTTCTACCACGTTCAAGGATCTGATGATCACCGTCCACGTTCTCGGTGACTCTCATGTAAAAAATATTAAAAAAAAGAATTGAACCCCCTCAATTGAACTTGTTAATCAACTTGTTAATTACGGAATCATACTTTGGTTCGTGCACTGCACCGTCGAAGCTGCCAAATCAACTGCCACGTTTTACTCCAGAAAAATGTTGAAAATAGTACACATTAGCATACAAGGTATCCTTTATCATAGAAATTTACAGTTGTTTGAACTGTGTAGCAATATAGAGGTCGATATTGTAATCATGAATGATACTCTTTCAAACGCTTCCAGCCACTTTTAACTACAACATTTTCCACAGGTTACAGATGCATGAGTTATGATATAAAAAGATTTAAAAACAACCTTTCCCAACAACCCCGTAACGGATATTAACAAATACATTCTATATAATCTTCACCTTCCCAACTTTTTTGCTTGTTTCATTCCTTGCCTTATAAGTTTCACTGGCTTTCTGCGATCAATAGTTAACCAAAATTCCCGAACTATCCTCCTAGGAGATTATTACTTCAAATACCCAGACTTTAACTTTTTTATTACTTACGACAATGATATTATTTTACGTCCGTTCATCTAATATCATAAACTTTTCATCCTTAATAACGATACTCATACCTATTTGCCCCCAGTAGCACAGCGGTATGTCTGCGGATTTATAATGCTAGAAACCGGGTTTCGATACCTGTGGTGGGGAGAGCACACAGAGCCCTTTGTATAATAATAAAAAAAAAACATACCCATTTAAACGGTTCACAAGATATCCTAGACCTCTTCTTTATTACCTCGTACTTCAAACTCTCAATTCCAAGAGATCAAAGGCGCACTACATTTAATCTCTGTAATATTAGAAATATTATCTCGTCTCTCCCTGCATATCTCAAGCTGACTGGGAATCCTTTAAAACTATTCTTCAGAATAGTTCACATTTTTCCAGATATCTGTATTTCCGGCTACTTTATTAATAAATAACTATGTTATTTCTAGATAACAATGCTCTTTCTATCTCCAAAGTTATTTTCGAATAACTTTTCTTATCAAGCCTATATCCCCACCCTTACTGGAAACCGCATTTTTTTTGTTTGTTTGTTTGTGGCCCGGCAGGGCCAGGTGGTTAGGGCGCTCGACTCGCAATCTGTGGGTCGCGGGTTCGAATCCCCGTCACACCAAACTTGCTGGCCCTTTCAGTCGTGAGGGACGTTATAATGTGACGGTCAATTCCACTATTCATTAGGAAACGCGTAGCCCAAGAGTTGGCAATGGGTGGTGATGACTAGCTGCCTTCCCTCTAGCCTCACACTACTAAATTAGGGACGGCTAGCGCAGATAGCCCTCGTGTACCTTTGCGCGAAATCCATAACAAACATTTGTTTGTTTGTGGTTAAGCACACAAAGCTACACAATGGATTATCTGTGCTGTGCCTATCTTGGGTATCGAAACCTGGCTTTTTAACGTTATAAGTCTTCAGAGTTGTCGTTGAACCACTTGGGGCAACGTAATCTAAAATCATGGAAATTAAAACTGGAAATTCATAACCGCGTCTCGAAAAAAGACGTCTTCATCGCTTATTTAAGGTCACTTGAGACTTTTCATTAATAGCAAAAAATGAAAATATAAGAAAAAGTATCAGTAAACATCAAAACCCAAACTGGAAGAGTTTTTATTCATTTATAGAAAATTCATTACATCTCATATTTTTGTCAAACATTTTAAGTCCAACAGCAAAGACATTCGCAAAAATTGAATATAATAAATAGCTCAATTGTCACAAACGACAAAGATGTTTTTTTTATAAATCCTAACCTTAATATCCTTGATTTAAATAATTTTATTAGTATTAACGAATAATCGTCCACCTTGGCATAGTGGTAAGTCTGAAGACTTATAACGCTAAAAATCAGGTTTTTACACCCGTGGTGGGCACAGCACAGATAGCCCATTGTGTAACTTTGTGTTTAAAAACAAACAAACAAACAAAACGAATAATCACCACACCTAAAATCTGTCTCTCCTCACAACCTACACGTATCTTAACCCCTTCTCCCACCTGTGCCGATGCTACTACCAACCCCATCTCCAAATATAATGCACAGTAAATGCCTAGAAAATAAAGCTCCTGGTTTTAAGACGGCATTCGTAAACACGTCCTCAGAAATGTATTCGAAACTTTGATTCACATATCATTGCTTTAGTTAATCCATCGCTTCGATCTGGATATTACCACTCTATATGAAAAGCAGATATAGTTAAATCTACAAATAGCTCAGAACTAAATAACTCTGACAGTTATCACCCGATTAGTTTTTTGAATGGTATAGGTGGGCTTATGAAGAATATAATCACTGCAAGACTCGTATAATGTTAAGAAACTAATAACCTGTTATCTACATTCACATAAACACAGAAAACTACCGACCACTAACAAAAACAGTATTTCAAGGTTTTAACCGTAATCTTAGGACTGTTGGAGAATTTCTTGTTGTCAAAAAGATTTTGACTCCATTTGGCTCAAAGTACAAATTATTCAGAAATCTAAATACGTATCAAGCTTTTGTAATTTGCACCATGTCTGACAATACTTTTCGCAAATAACAAACACTTCAAATCCGAGATTTAGAAGTAGCTCATCTCCTCTCCTGACACTCCTACATAAAGTTTCAGCCATTCCAACGGTTGGTAAAATACTTCTCAAAATAGCTTCCAAATTCTACAGGAAATAACAAAACAGAAACACTTTTTCGGCACAATTATCTACCATAGCAACCATCCCTCCTCATTACGTAAGTTTACCTCCCCTTTCAACTTAATGCATAACAGATCGTATCCAAATCTCTGGTGTGTAAACAGTTCTGAGCAGATCATACCTAATCCCTAGGTGTGTAATCAGTTCTGAGCATATGGTACCTAATCCCCTGGTGTGTAAACAGTTCTGAGCAGATCGTACCTAATCCCCTGGTCTGTAAACAGTTCTGAGTCGGCCTTTTCTTCTACAATATTTTATCTATGTTTCTCTGGTTAGAGCTCGAGTATTTCCTTTGCTGTTTAGTAACTTTTTATTATTCTACCTTTTAATTTCAGGTTCGTGCAATGGTAGGGAAGATGTTTTGGCACCTAGCTAGGAACGTGTTTTTTTTTTCTCGGGGCATCCACATATACCGCTTTAGCAAAGGATTTATTTATCCCCGCCGCCTACAGTCGAACAACATACATTATAATCATTACCGGCAACGTCAATCATAGCCTTCCTCCCGTGTACAGCCAGACTTTGTCGAAAACTTTCATTACCTACTTTGAAAGTTGTTTTTTTTTTTTTTCTCGCACTGTATCATTCTTTTACTACGAGCGGGGCGAAGGGAAATTGGTTCATTTCCGAGCACCCCAGGTTTTAAATCACAAATCTCTACCACGACAGGAGAACAACATTGATTTTAACCCGGTGAAAATCTTGATAAGGGATTGGATGTCAATTATAGAGTTATTATAAATTCCAAACTCATAGGTATTGGTGGTGTTAAAAAGACAGGATCTCATTTTTTAAATTTGTCTACTGCAAACTCAAAATAAGATATAAATTTTTCTACCACGTTTCAACAGTTTTAAACACTGCCATATACCAAAGTATCCCATGTCGTAAAAATTAGTAATTTTGGTAACTCAGCGGCAGGCCTGCAGGCTTATGATACCAAAATTCGAGTTTTGATACCAGTGGGAAGAGCATAGATAGTCTATTGTGTATCATTGGGACAGCGGTAAGTCTACGAATTTAGAGCGCTACAATCTGGAGTTCGATTCCCCACGGTGGAAACACAATAGATGGTCCACTGTGGCTTTTCTCTAAAAAACAACAACAACAAATTACAGAGTGTCAAGTTAATCAAAGTCATTTCTGAGTGGTCCTGTCTGAACTTTTACAAGTTTACTAATAACCAATATTATCAGCAAAGTGATATACATTAACCTACTCAAAGAATTATATAATGTATATAATAATGGATTTATAACTGCCCTGAAACTTTCTGATACAACGTTTTTTTTATTTTGTATTTACAATTATTTCACTTAAAACTCCCTATCCATCTTAAATAACAAAGGATAAATAAAACTCTGTAAACAATTTGAAAATTAAACCATTATGCAGTCAGTATCAAGTGTTTCTTCAACATCCAGGAAGACAGCAGCTGTAAGGGGATCACCAATACAAAACCATAGCAAATATTTTCTGTCAGTCTGGTAAGATAATCAACGTTTCTTTATTATTCTTAAAGAAACACTGGTGTGGATTTATTAAATTATTTAACTCAATATGTTTTATAATTTATTACTATTATTAACAATGTTCTTAAATCAAGCAGGTGGTAGCACTGCCTATGTAGGGATGGCTCAGATTGTTCATCGAAATAGTATTTTAAATATCTCCTCAACAGGTCATCAGAATCTT
>NW_013666237.1:443211-451859 GCF_000517525.1 Limulus polyphemus
CTTTTGCTTCTTTTTTATTACATGATAACTCCAAAACCAAAACAATGGTGTCAAACAAGTTCACTGAGGTTACAGTTTTAAAAGGATTATCATTTTTATAAGTGAAATTAATAACTAGTATTAATTAAAAAATCATAATCCTAGTGTAAACGATGTTACCATTACGCCTTAAAGTCAGCTTTCTTACAAAAATTTAGTGTTCCTTTAAAAAGCTTAAGTAAAGAGTGAAACAGGAATTACTAGCCAATAATAAATAAAGAATAAATATTACAGTTGGAACCTCATTGTATTTAGAACTTGGTTATAAATTCAACCTTCCTGTGTCTATTGAAATACTACATTAAATAAATAATAAAGAAAAAACTTTTCCAAAAAAAAAGTAAATGTAGGGATAGCTAATATCAATCCTTGGGCTCCGGGCGGTAGGAGAATAAAAGACGCCCCCTTCTCGCAATCGATATATTAATCTCCATCGAACTTCATTATCAAAATCATGATGTTAAGCATATACATATGAGAACATTTTAATGATATACATAGGCCTTGTAACACTGGAAACAATGCAGACAAACCACAAACGTGTGCAAAAAAAAAATTTATTCACTCATGAATGATAATAAAGACATCTTGATTAGAACCTGCATTTACATGTATAAAGCTATAATTGTCTTTTGCTGACTTTATTAAATGAATTTCGAAAAGTCTAACATTCGAATTATGTCACATTCTATGTTCGTTATAGACAGACTGTTTAGTTAGCTTTGTCACGTTCTATGTTTATTATATACAGACTGTTTAGTCGGCTTTGTCACGTTCTATGTTCATAATAAATAGACTGTTTAGTCGGCTTTGTCACATTCTATGTTCATTATAAACAGACTGTTTTGTTGGCTTTGTCACATTCTATGTTCATTATAAACAGACTGTTTTGTTGGCTTTGTCACATTCTATGTTCATTATAAACAGACTGTTTTGTCGGCTTTGTCACATTCTATGTTCATTATAAACAGACTGTTTTGTCGGCTTTGTCACATTCTATGTTCATTATAAACAGACTGTTTTGTCGGCTTTGTCACATTCTATGTTCATTATAAACAGACTGTTTTGTCGGCTTTGTCACATTCTATGTTCATTATAAACAGACTGTTTTGTCGGCTTTGTCACATTCTATGTTCATTATAAACAGATTGTTTTGTCGGCTTTGTCACATTATGTTCCTGAGCTCACTTTATATTTCCAAAATGATCGCTGGAGTTCGATACCATTAGGGACAAGAATGTTATCAGCACTATCTCGACATTAGGAAATGTTTGGATAAGGGCGTGTCTAAGGATAAAGAGGAACATTCTGAGCTCCACTGGTTCTGTTGGTTCAGATTGTGTGCATAATGTCAAAATTCTGGAATTGCCAATGTGGAAAAGTGGGTCAGTTCGTTTTCTATCTCGGTTTCAACATCGTTTGGAAAAGAACGGACAAGACATTTTACGGCTTGGCTGATTTCTTGACATGAAAGAGATGATAACTTGGAAAGGAATCCAAATTTGGTGACAACATCCTTATATGCACCAAGACGGTATTTCAATGCAGTGACAAGTTGGTCGACCACAACGAAAAGTACTTCAGTTCTGGAGTTATCTTTGGGTGATAGTATGGTATCCTCTGCATCTCCATCATCATGGCGACGGTTGCGCACTCGGACGTGCTTCTGAACTGAACTGTACTCATTATGATTACATAGTTCAGCATCTTGGTCTTTGAATTCGTCAAACCTTGTTTTCTGATCTTCAACAAATTTGATAAGGGCATCCAATAAGGACACAGCAACAGTGAGATCTAAGCCGGTTTGTTGGAATGCGAAACTTATGTGGTGGAACCGGTCCAAGAATGTGTGCCAAATAACGATGAGAATACTCGAATCTAGTTCTCTAAGTTTATCAACGATTGATCGATCTTCGTTTCTGCATATAGCTTTTTGCTCACTATCATTTGCTTGTTTGGAACTAAGCACAAAGCTACACAATGGGCTATCTGTGCTCTGCCTATCACGGGTATTGAATCCCGGTTTCTAGCGTTGTAAGTCCGCAGACATACCACTGTGCCACTGGGGGGGGGGGGCTATCACTTGCCAGTGATATCAGCACTTCGCATATGGTGGAGAGGTAACCTTTCAAGGGCCGAAATAGCTTCATATCTTGCCGACCACTGAGTTTCACAAAGTTGTTTGACAACACATAGTTCTAAAGATTTTAGCTTGTCGCAAAGCAATTGCCAGCGATTGGTTGATGCAGATAGAAATATGATAACGTTTGTACTGTATCGAACAATCTTACAACCACAGGGTAACACTCGGCACGGCTTTTTCCAACCAAATGCATAAGGGTTTCTGTCACGGATGATAGCTTAAATACCATTATATTTTCCACTCATATTGGAAGCATTATCGTAAGATTAGCCATGACAATTTTTATATCAATATCGTCCTCCTCCAAAATGGCCAGTATCATTTAAGCTATGTTTTGGTCACTATGGCCTAACATCGGTAAGTACTTCAGGAATCTTTCTTCAGGACCAGTTGGTAAAACGTAAAGAACCATAAAGGTGAATTCATCAGAACGTGTGACATATGGCATTCAATCGACAGACAGTGAATAAAATTTAGTAGATTTTAATTTCTTGACAATTGCCTGAAGTACGTTGTTACCCATAAGACTATTAGTTCTTCACAAATAGCAGAGGATAGATACGAAGTGTGTCCCTTGCCTTGATGTGTTCAGCAATAAACGAGTCATAATCCAGTATACTAAGTTAGTTACTGTTGTGTATAGACGCGATGATTTCGCAGTACAAGTCCTCTCTCACAGAGAAACTTAATCACGCTCACAGCCCTTTGTAGCACATTCCGCTAGTAATCACGTTCACTCTAAAACTGGGATACACTTTATTGTTCACACAGTCGATACCTGATTTCCTTGTACACACACCACTATTGTGTTCTCTCGGTGTATTTTGCTGTTCTCAGAGACGAAATCATTACAACCCAGTGTTTCCAGTCATTATACCCACAAGTAACGGGGCCACATTCTTTTGCACAAAGTTTACATGCGAAACAGTATACCTTCCTATCAGATGGTGAATAGCAAAGCCATGTGTGTTCAATACGCTCTCCTGTCAGTGGGTGTACACGTGAGAAGAAATCCTTTGAGTAGTATCGGCGATAACCTTCTCCATCTTGAACTACGCCCGAGTTTTGAAACTCTTCATCATAGTGTCGACAATTCTCACTGCCGTTCGCAATTCAAAATTCTTTTTAACTCTTCATATGTGTTGTCTCCCCATAGGCCAATGTCATTCACGAATGGTGGCTGTCTGTCTTTCGATTCGAGGTCTTCATCACAATACAATTCGATATGGACCTCTGTCACTAGTACAGTTGAGATTGGGGTATGTGGTGTATTAGATTTGTTTGAGTCAATATTCGGACTGTTGAGCTCATTGCCTCCTGAAGCTGATTTCGTTTTCGTAACATCAACAATAACGACATTCACTGGGTTTGGCTTGACAATTGTATCCAGCTTTAACAATTTACTAGTTTATTTTTTCTTTGCTTATTGCGTATTTGTTGTTCTTTTCTTTTCTGCGCTCCTGATTTGTGTGCAGATTGCATTTTGAAACAAATACAATGAAATAAAATTAGGATGGCTTTAGAATTAGCTGTCTGAAAGCACTGAGACACATGGCACATAAACAAGAACAGTGTGCACGTGTTTCCGTAGCAACAAAGACATGATCTGGTACGAGCATCCTTTTTTGCGCACGTCACGACGTTTTAGTGACTTCACATTCAAAATTTAATTAAACTACGTTCTCATCATAGTATGCCAATATATATAGCATACAAACCTAACTAATTATCCATATTTTAATAGTATTTAAATTTCATGTTCTTAATTTTATAACAATATTTAAGAAATCCTGAATTTCTCCTAGTTGGAGAATTGTGACATTTTCTCTCTAAGCATCCCCTCTTCTCTAACTTACTTACTACCCCTCCAAGAAGTACAAAATTTAACGTAAGTTATTTATTATTTTTATAGCATTCAATGTCATTTGGATACAGAGGTATCAAATAGAGAATCAGATTCCTCTTTCCACGTCCACCTGTAACATCCTCCCTGTCAGAGCTTGCCGATAGTTCTCTCTGACTTTTAATATTACATTATTTATAGCCAATAGAAAGCCCAGACTTCCTTTTATCCAATCGACAGGATAAGCTGAATTTCTAACGACTCTTGTCACATAGATAGAAAGACAGAAAATTTGTGATAGTTATGGTACATATTCTGCTTTTTAGATGTTATAATTTTTTGTTCTTTTGAGCATTATTTAATTAAGAAAAAAATTATTGCAGTAGTATCATTAGCATAAAAAAGTAGGGTTAAGTGTCATGAACAGTCGACAGCAGAAAAAATAAAGTCACAGGTAAGTACTTTATTTCTTTTTTCATGTGTATTATTTATCTATTATCTTAAAAATAACTAAAATGTCAAAATAGGAAATTTTTTAGTTATCTAAGGTTGGATTAGGAAAAATAAATTATAATAGAATAGAATATTTTCACGAGGTATACTCGTAAGTAGCTCGTGCTTAGTGTAATTCAAGAGGATCACATGATAATTGTAACATTTTCTCTCTAAGCATCCTCTCTTCTCTAATTTATTTATCACTCCTCCAAGAAGTATAAAATTTAACATAAATTACTTATTATGATATTATCATCTTCCAAGTCCATTTGTAACATCCTCTCTTTCAGAACTTGCCAGTAGTTCTCTCTGACTTTTAATACTACATTATTTATAGCCAATAGAAAGCCCAGACTTCCTTTTATCAAACTGACGAACTAAGCTGAATTTCTAACGACACTTATCACATAGTTAGAAAGACAGAAAAATTGTGATAACTATGGGACATATTCTGCTTTTTGCATGTTTCTGATATTTGTTCTTTTGACCATTATTTAATTAAATAAAATTATTTATTGCAGTAGTGCCATTAGTATGAAAAAGTAGTGTTACGTCTCTGGCCGTTTGTTAATTTCCCGTAAAAATTCTTTCCGAAGAACTTCAGTGATACAAGTCCTTTCTTAAATAAAACTAGTTTATTCTTTCTCAATACAATTTTGCAATACACTTAATTTCCACAGTCACTTTAACTTACACACGCTATAATTCACAACGATTCGCGCACTTTATTTACGGTCACTACCGCTCGTTTGACTGAATTATCTGTCTCTGTATCTCTCTACCTGCAATTATTATCTCCGCTTTATTTGCCGGGTTTATATACTAAAATAGAGGGCGCCTAGAAAAGACTAGAGTTACCAGGAACAGTCGTGATCCTTCTAGAAACTCCAGCGCGCATGCTTCCACCGTCACGTGACTTCCGCTGTCGTAACAGTAGGGTTAAGTGTCGACAGAAGAAAGAAGTCCCGGGTAAATACTTTATTTCTTTTTTCATGTGTATTCTTTATTTATTATTTTAAAAATAATTATCATATGAAAATAAGAAACTTTTTGAGTTATCTATGGTTGGATTAGGTGACATATTTCCACAAGGTACATTCACAAGTAGCTCGTGCGTAGTGTAATTCGAGAGCGTCACATGAGCTGCACGTTCACCAGTGATTTATTATTATGTTATAATGGCCTCAGTAGTGGTTAGACACGGTTCACTTCGAATATCGATGTGAGCTCACAGACGTACCTCTTGAAATTTTATTTTAGTTTTCATATTATCTTTACTGGTCTGTAACGATTTGACGATAGATATTGTTATTTTATTTGTGGATTTTAAATTTGTTTTCAGTTCATATTTGCTATGAATGTTTCTTTTATCTGTTGTTTTTTTTATATTATCCTGCATTATTTACTGTAATAACTTTTTGTTAGCCTTATATTTTTTTATTGTTTTGTTTTGATTTTTCTACCGAAATATATTATTACTTCTACGTTGCTGTTTTTTATTTTAAACTTTTATATCTAAATCCGGCTTCTCCTTCAAGTATCACAGTCCAACAACTGTACTGGAACTGCCTTCAATTTAAATGCTAAGCCACATACAGGAATGGAACCAATCGGGCAGAGTGACGGTACAGGTCGAACCGGGTTTCGATACCCGTGGTGGGCAAAGGACAGATAGCCCTTTGTGTAGCTCTGTGCTTAATAACAAACAACAGCAGGTCGAACACCAAAAGATGTGAATATTAAACTAACATCTAAAACTTTATACAAGCAATCAAGACAAAATATTCATAAATCGAGTTGTTTATTGCATATATGTACCATCAAAAACATGGATATAGATTATATAATGCATATACTTCTCGTACATGTGTATAACAAGTACAACTCTACCAACAAATAAAAAAAACCAATGTTATTTATAGACCATAAATGATAGAAGCAGATGGTAGAGGCGCTAAAATCAAACACCAATTTTTCACTAACGTGGTGACAAAACTTACGCAAAAAATGAATCATTGCGTTCACTTGATCGCTATATCATACATGATAGAAATGAGCTTAAATACCTCTCACACCTAAATCTGTACTATAAGTATAGCAATCAGCTACCTACTGCTAGACTTACCTAACATATCAATTGTGTAACATACATGTTGTGCATTAAAAATGGTTTTATAATGTCATTACATACTAGATATATTACAAAATGAATAAGCACTGGAATATATGGGACTTTTTGTGATATGTGAGACTGTTAACATACCAAATAAAACAAAGTGTATACCAGTGCGAATGCTAAACGTTACACATAAATGGGCATGGCCCTGATAGAGGAACTTTAGTGATGTAAGTGAAAAAAGTCAAAGGGTAACTTACTTACAGGACACTTGAAGCAATATTTCACAACCATACATTGGTAAACTGTAAGGAAGCATAGAAAAAAAAAAAAAAAAAGATGTAAAGCTGTATGTAAATCAAATGGGTCACATACAAATACTAAGTTATTTTTCGTGTATTTACTTTACTTTTATATTTTCCTTGATAATGCAAGTTCACTACATAATTATCATTTCTCGTTGTTTGTGACTATTGTATGTGTCTGACTTGTGTTTGCAAAGCTACTTCCACTGTTCTATATATTTATATTAAATAATATATAATTGATATTAAGGCCTGTGTTGCTGAGTGAAAGCACTCTTAACTAAAAACTATATTAGCGTACTATGTGATAAGATTAAGAACAAAATATTATCTTTCCAGTACGAAATGTCATCTATATTCTTCCCCGCCTCCTGACTTTCTTGTGGGGGCCAAGCGTGCCCTATAATGGTTACCATGCTGAACTGTGAAGCTGAGGTACCTTGGTTCGCGTCCTGTTACTGTCAAAAACAAATCACGCGCCACACTTTAGGACTGTGAGTATGTTATAAAAGTGACTATCAAAATCCGACCGTTCCCTCTGACCAGAGTAGCTCAACAGTTGTTAATGGGTGTTGTTGACTACCCGCATTTCTTTAGTTTAACATTTCAAAAATGTTCCCAGTGTCTCAGCGGTAAGTTCTAAGGACTTATAGCACTACAAAATGAGATACTCACAGTGGGCACAAAGCAAACAGCCCCTTGTGTAGCTTTGGGCTTAATAACAAGCAAATAAATACATTTTTCAAAATTAGAGACGGCTAGCCAACCCGGCTCAGTGATAAGTCTCAGGACTTATAACGCTAAAATCGGGTTTAAATACTTGCGATGAACAAAGCACAGATAATCCATTGTTTAGCTAGCTTTGTGTTTAACAACAGCAAACAAAAGTTCTGCACAAAATCTGAAAAAACAAAGTTTTTGTGACTGTAGCATTGAATTTTGTATGTATATCATATCAACGTCTTATACTACAGGTTCTGCAAATTATCAAATGTCAAAAGTACGTTAACATTCGTTATAATATTTTCAATTATTTAATAGTAACGAAATTGATAAACATTCAAACATATATTTCATTTTTAAGAAACACATACGCGCTTATGTTTCATTACAAATCAATATTTGAAAAGTAATGAAATACTTTTAGTTCGTTGATTTGTTTGTTTGTTATTAAGCACAAAGCCACACATTGGGGGGGGGGGGGCTAGTTTGTTGATATGAAAAAGAAAAGACATTTTGGGCATATGCTGTTTGTTCACATTAAAATGATAGTCGCGAAACTGAATACATGCCCGCGTTTTTACTTATTTCAAAATTTGTTTTGCATCAAGTTTCTCAATATGCTTCTAGGAGAAATTTTTTGTTGAAAGTCAAGTATGTAAATAGCTGTAAAGTTTAATTTCTCCTTTTAAAATATATTTAAAGTGGAAATGTATCGATGCATACGTATATCATATCATATGGTTACAGTTAGCTTTGTTGGACGTAAATTCTTCCAAGTAATAAGCATATTAATTCAAGAAATAATAATAAAAAAATAATAATATATGTTGTGAAAATAAATAAATAATAATTCTGATGTCTTATAATTTAAACTGATTAAAAATACATTTAACCAACTTAATCCAATTTACACCATAATAGTTGTTGTCAAGCTATTTGTTAATATAAATAGCGTCTAAACCAGTAATCCCGCCAACCCCTTGG
>NW_013666237.1:451928-469120 GCF_000517525.1 Limulus polyphemus
TAATAGTTGTTGTCAAGACTATTTGTTAATATAAATAGCGTCTAAACCACGTAATACCGCCAACCCCTACGGGTTGAAGTTAATATAAATTAACTCATATAACACACACACACACACACACACACACACACACAAACAGTATTGTGTTTGGTATTTCTGAACTGACCTGAAGAACACAGGAATCGAGTAAATATAGGGTGGTTGCTCTTTTGTTGCGGTATACAGGAATATTGAATGTTTGTTTTTACCTTCTTATTTTCTTTTTAAATATTCGTTCATTCTAAGGCTATTTATGCAATTTTCACATATTACGTGGTGAAAAAACGTCATTAAACTTATTTCGTTCTAGCCGCCTTTGTTCCTTGTCACATCTGTTCGGCCCATGTGAGGAACTGTTGTATTGTTACACGTTGTGCAAGAATATTGACAGCCAGTGCCTTCTATTGGTAGACCAGATGATATACCAAGGTCACAGCCTCCACCGTGTTTGGATGGGAATGACTAGTCATATGGATAGCACTAGTTGCTATAGTTAAATCCAACATTGCCTGTCAAGTAAAAAGCATTAAGCATTGATGTTATAGAATTTGAGTAAATTGGTTAGCAGGAATATATCTCGAGGGAAAATGTCACTCTAATCAACTCACAAACAATGATAGGTGACTGTCCAGCATAGATAAGCAGGTACACACACACATTGTGTTTTGAGTTTCTGATAAATAAAAATTGTTTTCATTGTGTGTTACACATCATGTCCAGAAGATTTATTTCTTTGCTTTAACTCAGTTAGTTTTAGCTAAATTTGGTATCACTTCATGGTGTATCTTTCTGATTCTTCCATTTTGTATGGAGGATCTACCTAATACCTTATCTAGATGATTTGCGCCACCTTCATGGTAAAGGATAAACTGCAATGGCTTCTGTATATTAAGAAAACATCTTAGAGGTCAAGTTCGTTGAAGGACTTCCAAGCGAGACAATAAGGAACAAACTGGGTATGGGGGATGCCATCATTCTTACAGAAGCATTTTCTGTGAAGAAATATGGAACCAGTGACTAAAATGAAGAAAACTTACAGCAGCTGCTGCTGTGGCTACACCTCAAATGAACTGTTCTACTCAAGTACATACATCACACTGAGATCAAGTCATGCCAAGGGTTAATCAGCCACCCACATATTCAGGAGCTGTGATGGCACTACATTAGTTTCTAGTGAATAATCAGATATACCAGTCTTTCTATTGTTGACATGCTGCAGTCTAATCTGGTTTTGGCCTGGCCACTGATTTTGGAAACATAGCAAAAAGCTTGTACCAAAAAGTTCAGTGGTCAACCTAACTCTCCCATGGCTAGGTGGAGCTTGATATGTGCCTGTAATAGTACAAGGACAATATATGAGATTCCAAGTTGACACAGTAGCAGCCAGAACACTGGTAAATCTTGCAATATGTCAAGCCCTCCAAATGAAGTCACCACTCTAATCAGTGGATACCAACTTTGTTCTGATAGTCTAGACATGAGTGGAGAGGCATGTCTTTGGCTGTATCTAGAAAATGTCACTCACAGAATGAAACTAGTAATCTCTGATTTGAATTCTGGCATTAACATGATCATGATGCACATGCTATCGAAACTATTAGCCAGTTTTTGCCTGTGTAACTGGTTAACTGATGTTCCATGGAAGAGCCATCCAGTCTGCCAAACTGAGCCTCCACATTAAACAAGCTTTTTCCTGTCCAGAAAGTAAGCAGCATTATCTGTCCAATAAGGAATGAAATATAAATGTTTTGTAATTATGGAGGATAGGCTATCCAACTTTACATTGTGATGGTCACCAGTGTTGAAGTAGCTAAGGCTAGTAGTAATGCTGGGATTGCATCCATTGGGCTGTGTCCAAAAGCAAGTACATGACATCCAATACATATGAGATTGGTGGGTGAGAACTGTGCAAACAATCTGCACCCAACGTAGTGAAAGCCACTCGGTGATATATTGGTTGAGTAAACTAATGTATTTGGCCAATTGAATTTAACAACAATGGCTTGCAACAAGACTGATATAAGCAATACATATTCAATCCAGCAACTACCATGTTGACTTCCCTAGAGCAGTAGGAAGATACAGCAGATGTTAATGGATGGTATAGTACAAAAAATACTTGACTGTCTCTACAGTGATCATCAGGAAGGAAAAGGTGTGCCAAGAGTTTAGATAGATGAACATGCTAGCTCAAGTTGATGCCTTATATATTTTCTAAACACTTTAGACTTGGCATTAAAATACTAAAAAGCTGAGAACAGACCCAAGACTGCTTTTAACATGAAATATGACTTGTATGCGTCCCGATTCATGCAATTTGGCCTGTATAGTGTGTCTGCCACTTTCAAGAGACTGATGAAGCTTACACTGAAGTGGCTCAGTGGTAAATATATGTAAGCTTACAACGCTTCGTTACCCGTGTAGCTTTGCACTTAACAACAAGCAAACAAGTTATTTATTTTTTAAGCAAATCTTACTTTTCAGATCCCCAAGTACTTTACCCCAAAAGAAAATTAATCTGTTTAATTGATTAGAGTACATCACAAGGACCAAGCATCATAAAAGTTTCCTGCTTCCTCCCAGCACCAAAAATGTTGGAAATTTAAGGCCGTCTGAAGATGAACAACTGATCTAATATGAAAATTTTTTCTTTCAAGTGCTGTACTCTTTACAGCCACCAGAACTATCGTACATTTTGGTCACTTCTACAATTGCTGGTCGTACGAGAGGTGTAGCCACCAGAACTACAGAGTGAGGGATATATTTCCAAAACCACAAAGTGAACCTTTTCTTTCATAGATATAATTTATATGCTTTAAAATAAAGTGAAGTGCCCCCCCCCCCGCATCGTACAAGAGTTGAAATTATATATAAATCAACTGGAATATTCAATGGTTCAAATCATAGAATTTTCAATCTACAATCTTGTACTCTCAATAATAGGCTACACCCGACTAAAACATATCATCGTATACAACTACAAGTAGCTAGTCTGGAGTTCAAGATTATAGTTCAGAATAAATAAATAAATACACACACAGTTTTTACTACTGTTTACGTTTTATTTACAGGAGCTGTCTTCTTTCTGTTTGTTTGTTTGTTTTTGAATTTCGCGCAAAGCTACACGAGGGCTATCTGCGCTAGCCGTCCCTAATTTAGCAGTGTAAGACTAGAGGGAAGGCAGCTAGTCATCACCACCCACCGCTAACTCTTGGTCTACTCTTTTACCAACGAATAGTGGGATTGACCGTCACTTTATAACGCCCTCACAGCTGAAAGGGCGAGCATGTTTGGTGTGACGGGGATTCGAACCCGTGACCCTCAGATTGCGAGTCGAGCGCCCTAACCACCTGGATCTTCTTTCTAAACAAAAACAGTATTAAGTTGTTTTGAGATAAAGGTCAGAGGACAAAAAAATGAATAATGAAGGATCACAGCTTTTAAATTTGTTCATTTATTATAGCATAAGATAGTTGACTGAGAGGTGTGTGTTTTTTTGTTTTTTATTCATTCTTTCCTTTCAATGATATATACTAAGGTTATTCTTACTTTTATCTCCTGTGTCTTCATCCACCACAGCTTCAATGGCTATTTACTAGTGCAAATTCCGCCACATACTCCTCACATGAAAATAGATCCCATCTGATTAGACCTTGTACGATATCAAATTCGTTCAATATCTGACTTTTTGTATGAATAACTTACACAAGAGATCTAAATACAAAAATTAAAATGGTTTGTTTGTTGAAGTTTGCGCAACGTTACTCGAGGGCTATCTGCACTAGCCGTCAATAATCTTGAAGTAATGGATTAGAAGATAGCTAGTCAACACCACCCACCGCCAACTCTTAGGCTACTCTTTACCAACAAAGAAAGGGATTGAACGTTACATTATCACAGCCCAAAAGCTGAAAGGTGAGTATTTTCGGTGATGGGATTCGAACCCGCGATCCCAGGTTGCGAGTCAAGCGCCCTAACTAAAGTAATTGATTTTCTGTTTTATTACTTAAAAAGGTTCATGACCAAGTGTAACAAAAGTAAACCAAAGCCCACGCACACATACATGTTCTTGTACCTTCTGTTTTTAGCTCTACAATGACAGGTGTAGAAAGGTGTTTGCTGATTGTCACTGGATATCTTGCACGCACTATTAAAATGTAAGAAAACTCAACAATTAACTTCTACAGAATAATTTAACATCAATCCAACGTAGTAGCCAAGTATTAAAAGGTTTACTCTGTGAATAATCACTCTCACTCCAATATGTCAAACTCACTGCTAACATGTACTCAACGCCTAATTTAAGTCCATATTATCCACTATCAGTTTTCACCAAAGTGTCATAAACTTTATACCTTGATTACCACCTGTCAAAACAACCGCTGTAGTCATGGACGCATTGAGTTTCGATTATCGCGCTAGACACATTACAAACAATTCAACAACAAACAAACAAATGCATACATCCACGAAGTGTTTGGTTTATGATGTCACATTAGTCCACATTCTTACTTTAGCCATTCACTGGCTTGTCGCTTTTTGTGATTTAAATTGTTTTATATATTTTTTGATTTCATAATTGTTTATCATCTAATTTAACTAAGTTCTCATCTTACAAGGATAAGAACAAACAACAAATGAAACTTCTAGCTGGTCCTGGGTTATAATCCAGAGTGCATGCAGACCCCTCTGGTGCATTTCCAAGCCACTTTAAGAGACTACATATTTATATTATTTATTGCTAGGATAATCAGTAAACATTTCACTTTGTGCCAACTTTAGTTTATGTTCCAATTATCAAAATCACAGAGCATACAAACTGCTTTTAACTAAATATTTAAACAGATACTGCATACAAGCGTTTGAACATAATTACAATGATTAGACCAGTTAAGTACAAACTGGTTATTTCATAGAATATTAAGACAACACTTTAATAAATCATTTTCTAGGAGGGCAAATTACTGATCAATCATTCACAAACTGTCTTTTAAAAGACAGATATGAAATATATAATGTGTGTTCATGAATAAAACTCTTGTCTTTTCTTTTACTTTAAGTCTAAAGGAAATTGATACATGCTGAACTTTTTATGCATTGTGACAATAATGTTTTCAGTACGTTTTGGCACACAATACATTGGATCAATAAGACACAAAATTTGGTTATAATTTCCTCTCCATTTATTCTGTGAAATCTGCTGAAGTATTTCTCACATGCATTTAAGTATAAATATGCCTTACTATATCATAAAATTTAGCTGAAATAAAACTTATTTTTTATTTTTAATAACAAGCTTTTGACTTAAAATGCATACTAAACATGAATGTAATACTTTACAAAAAAAAAGACATAAATTCAGTACAAAACATGACAAGATTCTTTTCAGATCACCTTAAAATGATAATAGCACTTTTGAGACTGGAAATAATTTTGAAATTTACATCAGTTAATACAATGGTAGCACGTTTTCATTTCTAATAAAAATTCATTATTAAATTTGAAAATTTTGTTACAAATCTGATCGTCATTTTTCTTGCCCAGTTTAAACAAATTGGGTAGATGGTCAATTTGAGTACTGAAATAGTTGAAATCTACCAAATGGCAGCTAAGTCTCATTCCTCATTTTGTAAATATATATATTTTATAAAAGTAACTGAAATGATCACATATTTGATTCTAGTGAAATAGTGAACTTTTTTCGTTAATCAGAACCAACAAATAAGCATGTTGTACTTGCACAAAATTTTTGTTTTCTTTTTAATATGAAAATGTATCATCATTAGTTCACAGCTGAGTAAATTGGGGAGGGGGCTAATGCAATCTAGCATATTAAATTTACTTTCAGGTCCTCTATGTCAAGCAAGACATTGAGAAAAAAAATTAAACTCTCAATAATGAAACACTGAAAGGAGGATTTAAGCTTTTAATCCAACACTTTTAAAGCATCGTAACACTTGATAACTGTTCATTAGTCAGCATCCATTGAAACCCATATTTTTTTAAATAAAACATAAACAAAGAAAAGAGTGAATGTATTAAAACTTCTTTCTCCTGTAATTAATTTTCATCACATATTTTCATAGCTATAAATACCGACTAAAACTTGTGTTAAACTACGTGCTTTGTGTAAATTAAATACTGTATCATAACATTTTTTTTTTCAAAGTACAGAAAGAAATAAACACAGATGAACAGGACAAGGATGACAGTAAAAACAGTGAACATAATTGAACTACTTCTAAGTATATTTACCTTGTAGAGAAACATTTTACATAACCATCATCAATACCAAGAGTTTTAATCTCTTATGAAAACTGACAGAAAAAAAAAACAAGATCTAATCACAGTACCCACAAGACTAAACTTCTCAATTAAACAGGTTTACATTGAAATGAAACAAACTAAAAATGCTGTCATGGTTTAAGAGAATGGGTATTGTATCTATTTATAACCATTTAACGCAACACTAAGACTTGTTAAATATAGTAAACACAAACAAGTAGCAAATACTTTCTTAACTATTTCTTAATATACACATTACAATATCTCTGCCATAAATGCCTGAACTTTACCAAGTACCAAATGTCCACATGCCTTAATTAGCAGCTATTATTGATACTTCATGGAAACTTAATTTTGACACCAATCAAGCTGAGATAGTTTAGACTGAATCATAGCAAAGACAGTATTTTTGAGGAGAAACTGTACTTGTTAAAATTCTAAGCACACTCATCTCATGCTTCTATTTTGTCTTAAAATTATTCTAACCTTTCAATTTGGGGACATCAAGTTATGAACATGCTAACCAGTTACCAAAACTTCCTGTCCAATATATCGAAATCTCAAAATTTTAAAGCTATTTAATATTTGAAGTTTTTATTAGTTTAGGCCTTTAAAAATTTCACAAACAAATCCTTCCTAATACTAAATAGCTGGCCTTATATATCATAGTTGAAAAAAGCACCTTCTCTTCATTCAAATACTTAAAACAATTATTTTAGTAAAATTAAGTGTAAATTACTAAAGCATAAATCCAGTTTACAATACATACATAATTTCATACTGTATTTTGTGAGGCCCCAGTAAACTTGGCTATTTATGACAGAACATTATTAACAAAAATGATTATTTACCACATCATTAATACGTAAAATATTCTAAAAAAATCATATCAAAATGTCCATTTTCAGCATTATTGTGATATATTTATAGAGGAAAAGCAGAATAAAAAGCCTTGTATACAAAGTCAAGAGTAATTTCTGAGATTATGATGTAATGTTCTTTCTTATCACCTTTTTATTAAAAAACTTGTTAAAACTAACAACTGATGAAAATGAATATAGTGTCAAAATAGTCATTTTTTGACTATTCTACCTTCATATATTAATACAATTAAATTTCATATAAAAAATAGCTTAGCTCATTTTACATCTGCTAAATATTAATTACAGCATTTTTTATACACTATTAATTCTGGTTAACACCTTTCATAAATTAGTTCAGAAAACTGTTATTACCAGTCTGTTCAAAAATTTCTTTTCTGCTCATTACAAATTGTATTTACTGATAAAGCACAAAATATAAGTATCTTAAATACAAAGAAAGACTTGGAAGACTTCTATTGTAAAGATAAAAAGAAAGAGAAAAATGAGAACTGCATAAAATATAATCAACTAATAAAACAAAGTATAGCTAATTCCTGACTGCAATACACACACACACATTTAAATTTACCATTCTTATACGTAATACAAAATATTAAACAGTTTGGAATTATCACAAACACTTGATATGTACAATTAAAAACAAAACAAAAAATGGAGTTGCTTTAAACATTAACAGTGTAATGGGAGGATGCACTTTCATATTCATATAAGTAGCTTTGGTAACAAAAGAAGAAAACCGGCAAATAATATCTATTATATGATAGTTTAAATAATTAGGAGAAGAAAAAAGGTTTTAATAAGCTTTCACATTTATATTGAAAAAAAACTGCAAAATGGGAGTTTTAATAATTTCATCATTTCATGCTCTTTATTGTAATAAATTACACACCACAAAACAAAAATCAACCATACTTTTGTATATTACAAATCAAAGTGTTTTTAGTAGGAGAAACAAAATTCCCCAGCACATTCAAAGCCTCGGTATTACATGCTGGATCTTTATTATATTACTGGCAAACACCAATGTTTCCTTCACTTCTATAAGGCACATACTGCCCAGTTAGTACTAGAAACTTGCTTCCACAAAATTTCAAAGTTGAACTTGGGAGAATCACTTCACAAAATTTCCCTGCAAAAAAAAATATTGTTACAGCTTCCACAAAATCTTCAATAATTAAAAAAAAAAGGCACCTTCAATGTTAAACAATCACTCTTGTTTTTAATTTATATCTACAATGCAGTTCTGCTGAAAAAAACAGAAATTTAGAATTTTTTATGAGAAACATTTTTTTCTTCCAACTGAAATTAAAATTTTCCTAATGTGAAAATATATTTCTGATAGATACATGTTTAATGTGAACTGCACTGGCACATGATGACGTCATCATGCAACAATAGCTCTCCACCAACAGTAAGGCGACAAAACCTCCATGCACAGTAACTCTCCCTATGCACTTGCACTTCTGATAACTACATTCTTTGATAAGGCAAGGAAAAAAGTCCACTGTAAGTGAGAAGGATGGGTGGGAATGTGTACAGAGGTGAGTATCTATTGGAAATATATTTTCATATTAGGAAAATGTTAACTATAACTCTCCTCCACACACAGAAATGATCAAATCCAACAATGAAGAGAGGCTGGTGCAATAATTAAACCTAGATGATCCTCCTTCAAAAAACACCCAAAGGGAATGTCCACGGAGTTAAACATCCAATAGCAGGAGCTAATTAGGTGCATGCCTATGGGAGACCCCACATTGTCTCAACCAGGATATACTCTTTGCCCAAAATGAAAAGGAAGGAAAGCTAAAAGAGTCTGAAGTATCACAGGGATTGGTGGAATGTGATCATGACCAATTAAGCACCTGAACAAAAGTGATCAGCAAGCCAATATGTGTAGTGTGGTTAGAGTGCAATCAGACCATACTGTGTATGCTCACCTCGACACTACTGGACAAACTCTGACTGCAGGAGGAGGAGGGCACATTAGCTGTGTGAGGAGTGACCTGTACTACACTGACAGTGTCACCACTGCCCTATTTCTCATTGTGCTAAGCCCAATCAATGAGGATTCTCCAAGGTCCACCACACCAGAAGCCAGGATCTGGTGTTTTGGTTTGTTTTGAATTTCGTGCAAAGCTACATGAAGGCTAACTGCACTAGCCATCCCTAATTTAACAGTGAAAGACTAGAGGGAAGGCAGCTAGTTATCACCACCCACTGCTAACTCTTGGACTACTCTTTTACCAATGAATAATGAGTTTGACCATCACTTTATAATGCCCTTATGGCTGAAAGGGCAAGCATGTTTGGTGGGGCATGAATTCAAACCCACGACCCTCAGATTACAAGTCAAGCACCCTAACCACCTGACCATGGGCCTGGTAAGTGGTAAGGGTCTCTAGTGCTTCACTTGAATAAGAGGGAGACTTGCACTGGGTAGACCGAGAAAAGTGGCAAGACCCCCACTGGATCACCAGCTAGAAAGGTCTTTTACTGGAAATCATGCAATAGGTGACTGCAAAACCCTATTTTTAAAAGTGAGCAATCCCTACCCTGGTACCAACTTTTTCCATGATATTCCATGGGATCAGTACACTTTGGATCAGACAATTGCTTAAATTTGTATACCACAAGGATACCTTAAATGGTCTTGAAGAACATCCCATCTCACAGTGGGCACTGGTAAAGTCAGGGCAGATGGGCTGAACACTTTCTGTTATTCTGGCTCAATGATGATTTGGGAAAATGAGCATACTCTAGGAGGCAACACCAGCCATCTGGCTGGATTGTGTTCACAGAAATAGCAGCAGAGAGAAGTTGAATTAACTGAAAACACTCAGAGAAGAGATATAGGGAAAGTGAGCTGAACAGCTTTTACACTCTAAAATGTAATCAGAGTCATTATCTGGAGCCTATTGCTCAGAGAATTGTGTTGTTAAAAGATCATATACATCAACTAAGTTATTCTTTAAGTAATACTTTGGCTCAGGAGATGTAATACACAGAATTGAGACTCAAGATCTCAGGCTTCCAGTATTTTTTATGCTAAATCCAAATGGAAAAAAATATCACTAAATTCTTAGGCACTACTAAAATAATGGAATTATGATGTAGATTTATGTTAAAATACTGTTATATATAGTCTAGGACTTTTGGGTTAGGCCCATATTATTGGCATTAAGACCTTATAGGCTTACTAAGCATGTAGGCAGGTAAGCCTTCTTAGTACCTAACTTTACCATGCTTACAATGACATCGTTGTTAAAGTTAACATTAGACTTTAGTTTTATAACTTACAACTAAGTTATGTTGTAATAGGTTAAGGTTATAGGTAAAGGTTTGATGCATACTACACTTTAGAAAACCACTGATCAACTATATTATTAATATATACATACTGGTTTACAATATTTCCAAAAGTTTTCCAATGTTGCATATCGGTAAATGTTTCAACATTTGTAGTAGCCATTTGTCCAATAGTTTTGGGTATTGAAATTTAGAAGTCGGATTCTTAATTTAACAATTTATAATTTGTTTCAATTGAAGGAAATCTATCCTGAGACAGAACTCTGCCTTCCCTGTGTTCAATGGAAAAGGAAAGTGATGAAAGGGAAACACGCTTACCCATTTCAAAGATGGTGGGTTGAAATGGAAATCAAAATTTTGCAAGAAATGAAACAGCCAGATTGTGAAGGTAATGAGCAACAAATGTGTTGGAAGTCATCTGCATGCCTGCCTGGAGGACCTCATCCTAGGGCCAGCAAAAATGAAAAGGGAGAGGAATCAATTGTACAGAAATGTGAATGAATTAGCATGTGAACATCTACATCCAGGAAAGATTATACCAATCAGAGAAGTTGACACACCCATCCAGTAAGGAAAAAAGGAGAGAGGTCACTGGAAGAAGAGGGGTCGGAGGGGAGGAACAGTTGATAGTGAAAACCTTGAAAAGATGTTCATAATAAGTACTAATGAACACCCCAAACAGGATGTAGGAGTTGATCCAGGTTTGAATGATCATAGGGATGAGAGATAGAAGGAAGGGAGATAAGAGAGGAGTATAGATGGATAGAGGAGTATAGAACTATTGTGGAAAAGTGTGTAAAAAGCAACAATAGCACAGATGTCGAAATGAAAATTCCTTGATGAGAGGAAAGGGAAGGTGCACAATCAAGGACAGCAGAACCCAAGAAAGAAAGAATCCATTGGTTCCACAAGATCCACTGGAGTAGGCACATATGTGCATGCCCCAAAGAAATGAGGGCTACCAGGGAAGCCTGAGTCGAAAGCAGAGAAACCCCTCATATAGGATGAGAATGAGAAGCACAAATTATGGTGACCACATACTCCATAGTTCACAGGCAAAGAATAGTAGGCTGAACTCAGCTGAAACAAGAGATAAAGAAAATGCCCAGATGTACCAAATATTGAGTAGGCATGAGAACAGATTTGGATATTTTGACAAACCATCCCAACCAAGTAGTCTCCTGCAAAAGAAGAGGGGTGTGAAAAGAGGATACCTTCTTATAATTGGCCAACAGAAGCCAATCATCCAAGAAAAGGATTGACAGCCTCAAGCCATGAAAATGGCATACGTGAATGCCCTTATGATTCAAATGAATATAAATGGGACCAATGCTATGTCAAGGGGAAGAGCAGGTAATTGGAAGATGCAAGTATGATGGATGGAATGTAGAAAACATCTGACGGACAAGGAAATAGGGGTATGTAGGAAGGTGTTCAACATATCAGCCATGACCTGCTGCAGACCAGGTGAAGTACACCAGAGATAGGATCAGAGGGAGGAGAAAAGGAAATAGGAAGACGAGCAAACAGGGTATGGGTGGACTGATCCAGACGAGGAATAGGAGCAAAGGGCAAGGTCAATAAAGAAGAAAACTCTGGGAAGAAAACAAGGACTGAAGTTGGGCAACCACAGTCCAGGTCTCTCGTGAGAAACAGACAAAAGATATGGGTGTGAATTAGAACAAATAAACAAGATAAAGCCTAATTACAAGTAAAAAGGAAAGACTAAAGCAATATCAAAAATTGGGTTCATGGAGTGAAGAACAGGCAATTTGAAAGGACACAGGTGAAAGATAACAAAAGGATTATAACTGAGAATGTATTCAAAAAGATATTGGAAGATTAAGATCATTCCTCAAATGGTAAAGCAATATCAGGTTAAATTCGTTGTTTAATACGCCATTCACAAGTGACAAGTAAGAAGGTCAACTAAAGGGATGGGAGTAGAAAGCCTGGTAAACATGTGGTAATCCACAACACATTGAAAAAGGGCTGCAATGTCCCCAACAGTTAATAAGCTTCTAGAAGCCATAGCAGAAATGGGGCCAGCATGTGTAATATCGTCACTCACACAGGACTATTTAGAAGTCACCATCATTTAAGTATTCAAGATAATAATCAATACTTTTGAAACAAAAGCCAATGTAAAAGAAAATCCAAAACATCCTTAATGAACACAACTCTCATCAAATTAGACTTTGACGAGAAATTTGAACACATCTGTTTAAAGTAATGCTGAGGAAAAGAATGAAGTTATTATGAGTGCAAGTACATAGGGGGAGTAAATGTGCATGGAGGTTGTGTTACCCATCTATTGTTGGAGGGCTATTGTAGCATGATGACACTATCATGCACCAGCTCAGTTCACGTTAAACACATTAAATTAGATGGGAGTTAACTCAAGGCTAGTGGCATGCAAATCTCATAAGTAGACGAGAAAGGGAAATAGCATTTGTATGAGTGGAGGTGAATTATTTTCTTGGAAGAAAAGAGAGATGTCTGACACAACATAAATTATTGCTGTCATAATTAAATCTAACTGGAAAAAAAAGAAACATTTAGAGGGATCACAATGAATTTCTGTCCTAAAATTTCATTCGGCGGATATGATTTAAAGTACTTTGATACCTAATTTTGATAAATCTAGTACTTGACACCTAACTTTTATATCTCTAGTACTATGGTGCCTAATCTTGATACATCTAGTACTCTAGCACTTAATCTTGATACAGCTAGTACTCTGACACATAACCTTGATATATCTAGTACTCTCATACCAAACTTGACATATCTAGCACTCTGTCACTAATTAACCTTCATATATTTCAGACACCTAATTTTAACAGACCTTTTGTCCTATCACCTAATATTAGCAGAACTTTTAGCATTATGTAACCTCATCCTGACAGAAATGTTACTACTTTGCCAGTTTAATTCAACATTTGTATTATTCTGTCACCTGAACACAAGAAACATTCTTTTATTCTATACCATTATTATAACAGACCCATTATTCTGCCATCTGATGTTGGCACAATTTCTAACATTCTGTGATCTCATCTTTACATAAAATCTGTATCCTGGACCTTAACAGAATTAACATTTTATCACTTATTTTGATAAAAATGTTAGTAAACCTAATTTTATGTCCTTATAGCTTCCACTTTTAATATACATTTTATTGATGTTGAAGTATCATAATGTCAAGGCAATACAGAAATAAATAAGTATATAACTTATAGAATATAATTAATATATTTGCTAAATAAGTTGTAATGTTAAGGGCAAAATAATAACCAAAGTAAGGTATTTCATGATCTATGATAATCAATCTGCATCAGGCCTAATTTTCTTCTTTTTAATACAAAATTCTTATAGCTTTTGATTTTCTAGTGCCAATTCTTTCACCTGTGTACTACTTAACAAAGAGTGCATTAAAGGTTTTAATTGTATTTTTCTTTACATTAATACTTCATAATTCTGTAATCAAAAGACTTGTGATTCTGAAATATTTGAGAGTTTTGGGAAGCTTAATGAGAGAAAATTAAATTATTATCAAGCAGTCTATTTTCCTGAAATATCTGCTATTCAGTTTGCCCAAAATTGGCATTATTACATACAAAAAATCATTTGGTGAATAAAACTCAATGGGATGAAAAATCTTCACAAAATGTAGTTCTAAAACATATTTGGGACTAACTTCAACTGGACTAATGCCATTCTGTTCTAGTTTTATCATACAATTATCCATAATTTCTTCATACTAAGTTTCTAAAACATTACTTGACGTAACTTCCACTACATTCTGTCAACTAAAGAAGTTCAAATATAATCCACAATAATGAAATCTTCAACTACACATTTTAAAGCATACTACTTTAAAACTAGAGTTAAACCTAATCATGAACTTTTTTTTATAAGAGTTCAAACCCATTATTTACTTACCAACCATTTTAACTATTCAGAATGTCAAAGATCGTAAGTGCTCTAGTCTCTTTAAAATCTCTGTAAAAGACGGACGTTTGTTTGGATCTAAATCCCAAGACTGTCGCATAATCTCATAGACCTCTGGAGAGCAACCCTCAGGAGCTTCCATACGATACCCTTTTTCTATATGTTTGACTACATCGGCCAGTGGCTGAAACAGAAGTACAATATAACCTATAAGTATCTTAGGAGAAGACTTTAATTAGTTAGAAAAAAAACTCTAAATTATATTATAATAAATTAAACAAAAAAAAGCAATTTGAAACACTTAACACTTACCCAATAAATAACTATATAGCATGAAAATTGCTCCAAAGAGTAATAACAAAACTAACAGAACATGTAAGTTTCAAACAAAACTCACAGAATATACAAGTTTCAAACAGACTACTTTCTCAATCTTCCCAAAAAACATATTCAAGTTCAAATACACTTTTAATTATTCAACCCTAAATTAGAAGTGGAAAACAGTAACTTCTTCAACACATTTTTCAAAACTATTCACATACCAAACTGCTTGACTTTGTTGGTTACAGGGTCCCTACTAACATATGAATCACACAAAAAGAATACTGTCAGTATTGAAAGTAATCACATTAATTACTGCTGGAGTTTGCTCTTTACTTTATGTATAAAATGAGTGATTTCACCCAATGTTTTGTTTCTTTATAAAAACTGTCTTAACAGACAATAAGTAGATAATTTAAAGGTTAAATAATAATATAGTTACTTCAAAAAATACATTACTAATATTAATGTATTAAATATCATATTAAGAAAATATAGATACAAATAACTTTAGCATTCTACTTCATGCACTAAATAAAAAGAAATAACAGACTTACAATTCTCGGATAAGGCACTCTACCAAAAGAATAAATTTCCCATAGAAGAATTCCAAAACTCCACATATCTGATTTATTGGAAAATTTCTAATAAGAGGGAAAAGAAATGACATGTTTAAATTTTGCACAGCACAAACTATACTCTTCTGTGACTTCTATAGTAATCTTTAAGGAACTGATTACATGTCATACAGCACTGATGCCACATGTACATCTTTGACATTACACAACCTGCCATACATCTACTCGGGTACATGAAATACACATGCCTTTTCTAATTTACATACCATGTTATACAATAAATATTATAAATACATAAAACTCAAGGATCTTATTACATATTTAACATGCCACACATTTTATCCAAACTGCAGATTTTAGGCACTTTAAAAACACATCCATACAACATGCAACAGATTTAAAAATTACACACCTTGCACTAGCTCTGTGTCTGAAAAACACTGTTATTAAATCAGTTATCTCACAGCCCAACTTGTATTTGTTAAATGTAACAGCTAAGTAATTAAGACGCATTATATTTGTTACTTAACAAACAGTTCTGCTACAGCACATAGCTTACACTGTATTTCAGAGCTTCTGGTGCAGTCCATTTGATAGGAAACTTTCCTCCTTCCAAATTAAAAGATTCCTCCCTTGCAAGACCAAAATCAGACACCTGAAATATGCAAGTCAATAATCTTAAAACAATAATGACTACAGGATAATAAATAGTCCCATGAACCACAAAGAAACAAAGTTCCAGCAGCAACCATTTTTACATTACGATTATTTATTACTAAGTTTTTTTATTTTTTTAAGACACTAAGTAACCAATGTAAATAAAACAATTCTAATACTATTCTTTCTATACACAGTTGAGGAGTTTAATTAACACAGGTATAATAATAATAATAATTCTAATAATAATAATGCCAATTCAATTTGATTTAAGTAGTATGTCTTTTTACTTTTTAAATAACAAGGGAGATTTATCATAAAGTTTTTTTATGACACTAAGTAACCAATGTAAATAAAACAATTTTAATACTATTCTTTCTATACACAGTTGAGGAGTTTAATTAACACAGGTATAATAATAATAATAATAATAATGCCAATTCAATTTGATTTAAGTAGTATGTCTTTTTTACTTTTTAAATAACAAAGGAGATTTACCATGAGAAAATTCCTGGCTTTTATAATTTAGATGCTATGTAATACATTGAATATTATAAATTCTACATTAATTATGTGCAAGTTAAATACTCAATAAAATACATTATACATTAAATGCTTTTGTTTTTGTTTTTAAATACAGAGCTACACATTGGGCTATCTGTGCAATGCCCACTTCTGATATCAAACATCCAGTTTTTAAAGTTAAAAAAAAAGTCCTCAGACTTATTGCTGAGTGCAGAAAAGCACGTTAAATTTTATAATAAATAATAAGATCCATGTTATATATTAAACATTAAAAAATTATAAACTGTTGTAGGTCTGTCAAGCTGATTGTTGCCATTAGGCCTAGTTGTATCTACATTAATAATAATACACCTAGAAACCTAAAAACATGAAAAAAATTTTGGTAAAAAATATCATGAATTACGTACTCCAGATTTTAATGATAAATAAATAAAATTATTGTCTTTATCAGCTACAACTTCTTTATTGTTGTGAGTTATTACTCCAGGCTTTAATAGTAATAAAATAAATATGAAAATACTTTTGTATTTAAATAATCCTTTTCTTTGTACTTAATTTACATATTTTAATTCAATTTCAGATGTTTTTACTTTATTACTAATTTCATTTGCAAATAAGCCTTATAGCCAATGTGACAGAT
>NW_013666237.1:469733-472166 GCF_000517525.1 Limulus polyphemus
AACACTATATGTGTGTACGTATACGCTAGTGTTAGCATCGGTATTCTTACATAAACTCAAATTTCAAAAAACTCTCCACATGCCTAAAAATATAACCAACACGACGCACCAAAAAAGAATATGTGTTATTGGTTTGCTACAGCTGGTATACTATAAACCTTGGAAGCTATATTTGTGATTAATGCTTATTAATTGGAAAACTTCAGATATTTGACCAGAAACATTTATAAATTTCAAACATTATACCACCATTTAACTTCAGTGGATTCACATCAGACATTAGTACTTTTATGAAAACATTACCTACCTTCATCGGTGGAAAAAAATTGGCGTGTGATCAGTGAAGACCACAGAGCTAGTAACTAGTTTCCTATTAAGTGAATTGCACCTACATCAACTCGAAATTAACTTGCACATCGTGAACCCTTGATAAGATATCAAGGAAGTTCCAGATTAGAAAGATTTAATATTGCTTGTAAGTTTGTAAAACTTTTGTATATAAATCTTTGTTTGTAATAACTATTTATGATAACTGTTATTGTAAATCGTATTATTGGATGTATATTAAAATATATTTGTATTAGAAAAGTAAAATGTGCGTATCAATCTTGTTGGCAAATATCACAAGTTGGATATATATATCAGCATTTATTTAACTGTTAAACCTAAATTACAGCTTAACTCAGTTTTAGGCTATTTGAAATTGTAATACGTAACACCTAATACATATAAATTTATAAAAAATATATATATTTCAAATGTAAAGTGCTTTATGTACTAAAACATGATATGTTGGCAAATATCACAAGTTGGATATATATCAGCATTTATTGAACTGTTAAACCTAAATTACAGTTTAACTCAATTTTAGGCTATTTGAAATTGTAATACATAACACCTAATACATATAAATTTATAAAAAAAATATATATATTTCAAATGTAAAGTGCTTTATGTACTAAAACATGATAAAACATATGCTTTATGTAATGGCAACTTGCTGAAGCATAATTCAAAACATATATATGTATATATACTGATTCAAATTCGTTTTGCTAAAATAAAACAAGAATAAGAGCAACTAAACTGATAAAGCAAAAATATCTAGATCAAAACAAACTCTTGGAAAGCATATTCTATAACGTATTCACATTTTATAAAAAATTATCAGTTGGAGTACAAGATATATCACACGGATTTTATTCTCTAAACGTGTGGATTTTTGTCTCTCACTATAATATATTTCCACTGACATCTGAAACCCTATGACTCATACCTTATTAACCAAGAGACAATGGATAGTTTTAAAATGTTTAATTTTTAGTGAATCACTAGTTGCCTTGTCATGTTTTAACACATAAATATGCATTTACTATTTTTTTTTTAAAGAACTCAGTAGTTGGCTCCATTCACTAACTGTGAAGACTATTTCATGTAGTATACTATGAGAAGATAAATAAAACACAAACCTCATAAACATTCTAAAAAATAAAAAGTAAAGTAGAACAAATATGAGATATAGAATGCTGAAACCTATTTAAATCTATTTTTAATCAAATGTTTCTAAGCATAGAATAAAATGATAAGTTATTGCACTGTAGCTCACCAATGTCACAATTTTATATTTTGTTTAGTATTTTTCTTTCATCTTGTAAAGTAAAATGACATTATTTTTATTGATGTGGCCAAAAATTATAAGAATACTATTATATAAAAATATCAATGAATCAATAAAAATGGTAATAAAAATTAATGATTATAAACAGTTGGAAGAGGAAAATATATGAAACCTGAAAATAATATTAATCGAAACCCAAAAATATTAAATTTTCTCACAAGGAAACACCTAATAAAATCACAGGAAAAAATCTCAATTAATTTGGTTACATCCTATCTGTATATACCATAATAACTCAAACATTCAAAATCAGAATTTACTTTCACACTGAAGAACTATTAAATTTTATAATCCTTAGGTAAACCTTAATTTAAATACACTGCAAAGAGGATAATTTATTAGTGCTAACATATGCTTGTTTGCTTGTTGAATTTCACAGAAAATTACACAAGGACTGTATGCACTAGCCATTCCTAATTTTGAAGTGATAGACTGGAAGGAAGACAACAAGTCAACACCTTCCACCACAAACATTTAGGCTGCTCCTGTGTCACCAAAGAGTGTGATTTAATCATTACTCTTATCACCCACCCACAGCTATAAAAAAAGATCTAACCTTTATTTCATTTTATTTTTGCTGGTAATGAGCATGAACAACAGAACCTCAACTCCACAGTATGCAGTGCTGTTACGTATTAGAATTTCGAATAGTCCGAAGCCGAGTTAACTGATAATTTAAATTTAGTAGTGAAATTGTACTTTGGATTTATTATTTAAATATATACCGATATTTTAGTCAATTTACGATATTTGCC
>NW_013666237.1:472350-481328 GCF_000517525.1 Limulus polyphemus
AACGTTCGATTGATAAGCATTATAACAATCTCAGTTACAGCTTTCGAGGTTTTATAGCACACATATATACTGCGAATTAATAATAAACACTCTTCTTTTGGTGCGTCGCGTTGGTTATATTTATACCTGTGTGGAGGCATTCTAGAAATTTCAGTCTTACGTAACAATACTGGTTAAATCGTTTACGTATACAGATATATTGTTGATTCTTACTCTCGAGAATCTTCTACAACTTTGGAGAATAGGCAGGAGTTTCACAATACCTATCTAACAGTATAAGCTATGTATGTTTCTAAATATAAACTTAACCTAAACAACGTTCATATTAAAATAAATACATAACAAAAAATTTGTTACAATGCTAACCACTGGAGCAAGTTCAGCCCCTCACATGTGCAAATACTCAAGAAATTTAATTTTTGAAAACTACTTCTCTGAGTGTAATTAAAAACTACAGTAAAAAGTTAAATGAGTATAAGCATAATTACCAACAGACTTACTGAAATCAATTCAGTAATAAATAGAAATAATGGAAAGTTTTAAATAAATATTTTCAGTTTTAAAATGAGAGAAAATTATGCTGCAGTAGATTTTAATTAACATAATATATTTATTTTACAGATATTATTGTAATAACCATCAATATAAAGCAAACACCTAATATTTTATAATGAAAATCCTTCATGTCTGAGGTTGCAATGCTCTATTTCTAGTTAGGTATAAAAGAAAAGAAATACTTTGGCAACTCCTTCTTCAGAGATTAGGACATTTCTTGCAGCTAAGTCCCTATGTACAACATGTTTGGATTCTAAGTATGCCATTCCAGCACAGGTGTCCCTGAGAAAAAGTATAAAAAAAAAAAACTCACACACGGTAGATTAACCAAAATTCTGCAAAAAATAAAAAATTAAATGGAAAAACAACTACTCTCTTCTACCAAGATTCCATATATGAAAGTATTAATAAAATTAAATGAACTCAATAACTCAAAATTACTCTTTATAATATTTATGGATTCTTCATTAAAAACTGTTTGAATAATTTTGTAGGGAGTAAAATGGGCAGATTTTAAAATCATAAAAATAGCAATTTCTGTAAAGATTTTCTAAACTAGTGTTTAATTCATTTTTGATAAAACAATTTCCAATACTTAAACAAAAAAATTTTGAAGTGACTACTAAGAGCCTAATTAAACTAATATTCTTTTCTATTCAGGAATATAGAAAGAAATAAGATAAAATGTTTATCTTTTTCAAATCAGGTAAATTAAATCATTCAGATTACCTCATTATAACAGTGATGAATAACAAACAAATTCCTACAAACTAAGTTTGTTTTTTTATAGATTTCCCTCATCTAAAAAAACAGATCTTTCAATAAATGTACGATTCACTAATGTTTTTAATTAAGACTTTCAGTATACATGCAACCATAAAGCTTGATATAGGTTAATTTAAAATGGTATAAAGGATATACAAAATTTGTAAAGTAACTGAGTTTGTGGTAAGTTCAATATAATTAAATATTATATAATTAAATATATATTAAATATATAATTAAATATATAAATTTCCTTTAAAGCAAACTCATATTTGAAAATTCAGAGTTCTCATATGCACAGAAAACAGATGACAATGTGCATTAAAAGAAGACATATTTCATTGAAGCTACATTATGCTTTTTTGATGTTTTCAATAAAAATTCAAAAATATACATATTTCTATTTCATTTACATTCTTTCTCCTTTCAGTATTACAGTATGAATAGGATTAATAACAAATAAATTGTGTATTATGTGTACTCCTAAACACAACAGTTGGGTTAGAAATAAAAGTTCTCAGTTTAAGATACACAACCAGACGAAAAATAATTTACGTTGCAAATGCTATTTGATCTTTCTTAGAAACATGCTGACGTCCCCTAGATCGCAAATAATCCACTAACGATCCGTTGGACATAAATTCTGTAATGATGCAGACAGATGGTCCATCAAAAACAACTCCAATCAGCTGAACCAAATTTGCATGTTGTAACGTTCTGTTGAAATAAATAAGCATAATAATTCAAAAACAAAAGAAAAACTGTATATCAGGAAACCTTAATAAACTACAGGTTTAAATAAGTCTCAGTAATAATTGCAGAGAACCATTATATGAATTTTCTTATCTTTCAGACAAAGAAGTTATGCTTTCATAGAAAAAAACTAAGGCAAATTGTAAAATTTTTAAACTAGAATATATTAAGCTACAATTTTAGCAATACATCATATCTATGAATCAAATAATATCCAGCGTTATATAAATGACCCAATAAATATGCCTAACTATTCTTTTATGGCAATTACTTTATAGTAGAATATACTTATTTTGCATTTAATCAACAAGCGTAACAGGAAGTTTCCAATATCTGGTACAAGTTTATTGGTTTTCAGAAATGTTTCTCAAAGAGAATAAAAAAAATTTTCAAGACTTTATTATGAAATAAGTTGCACAAGTTATCTTTTCTTTTCTAGAACTTGATATCAAATGTCAAAACTAAAATGTCTATTACACAGATAACAATTAACCACATGAATCTGAACAAACTGAGAACAAGAACAAAAATCTTCATCTCACAGTATATAACAGACTTTTATAAATTACTAACTGTACCAATGGTGAATATGTTTTATTCAATAAACAATACAATTCATGAAAAAATGGACTAAGGTCTACCTATTGCCATTTTTAACACCCAACAAGAGAATGATACAACAGATTTACTTAAGCCATTGGAATATAATTTGCTTGTAAATAAATACAAAATAATTAGAAATGTCAAACTTTTTCAGAATTTACAAATTAAATTTCCAATCATAGCAGTATTTTGATAAAACCTCTTCCAGGTTCTATGAAGATTTGGTCCCAAAAAATTGGTCTTGAAGATTTAGTCCCGTGAAATTTCGATCAAAGGAAAATTAGGTACAATGAAAATTTACAAGTAAAAATAAAAGCTGTGGTGATAGAATAATTAACAATATACATGCATTTTTATTGTATGTCAATATAAAAAATTATAAGCCTAGATTTAAAAATGTAATGTCAAAAATCACAATAATATGGTTAAGTGAATGTAAATAGATTATGTGTGATTGCCTTAAAAACTCCTTTTATCACTATGATCATACTGTTGCAGGATGTTCTTTACATGCTCATCCATCATCTGATATTTCTTCTTTCATAAAGTCTGTCACCGTGACAGCAACCCTTGGCTGAACATGCAGCATAATTGTGCTCACAAACATATGCAATAATTTCAAATATTGCAGTATCAGGCACTGTGTGTGCATGGGCTTTGCAATTGAGCTGCTTTTCACAGCACTAAAAATGTTTTGTACAATCTGCATTTGCCTTGTGAAAGTCCTATGCAAAATTCAACTCGCCAGTAAATTTTTTGTTTCTTTTTGAGACATTAAAAACGAAGCAGGCATTATTGAGGGTTTTTTTTTCCATGTGTACTAGATGAAGGTTGGATAGTAAATAACTAGATCCATCTAGGGACAGAATATCCTGGGACCCTCCCCTCTGCCAACTTACGTCATCACTGAAGCTTCACCAAGAAATTTCTGAGTAGCTTTACTGCAGTCTTTTAAAATTTTGACAGCTACTTTTTGGCCACGTAAAGTTCCTAGTGAAACATCTGGAAAAAAAGAAAATGAGAAACCATTATTAGTCAGCTGCCTTTAATTGTACTAAACAGAAACTACTTAAAGTAAAATCAAACACTTTTTAAAAAATACGAATAAATTTTCAGGACTGCAAAAAACAAAAACAGTAAAAAAGTCAAGCATGAAAGTGGGCCATAGGCAAGCTCAAAAGTTATTGTCCTATACCACAAATGTATTTCTGATAATACTTACCTCTTCTCACACTATAGGCTTTATCCCGACAAAAGTTTATCTTCTCTGCCCATCTAAGCATTGATATGAATCTTACCTCACTTGCTTGTCTTTACACCACACTATACTGCCCATAGCAATTTTAATCTTGTGATTCTCTCCACCTATGTTAATTCGCCCAGTTCACCAAATCCATATATAAACTCCCCGTTATTACTTCCTATTCACTTTTTGAGGAAGTCCAAAGTAGTAGACCTGTAACCAGCCATATTGTGGGGAGGAAGCGAGTATTATCAGATATACATTTTCAGGATAGGATTCACGCAAGAAATCGTCCAGGCCCCAACCAGACAGACGAGGTCCCACTTCTCATCATGGGAATTATAAGGCTGTGGACCAAAATCGAGATCCAAGATGTAGTGGCTGGGGCATGAGGACCACTTTATATTTGGTCTTGAATAGTAATGTGGTGGTATTAAAACCCAAACTGAAAGTTACAGAATGTTGCATGTCAGCCACTGGAATTACATAGAGAAGGCAAGCAACACCAAGTGGACAAGCTCTCGCCCCAATGTGAAGAAGTGCAAAATGCAACACACCAAATTCGAAATTATGGGACCTGTCACACCTCACTCAACTTGAAGACACAGAGATTACCAGTCCTGGGATTACAAACCAAAATCCCCAACCTGAGGGGCAAGGCAACACCTCCTGCTTCCGGAATTATGAGGATGTGGAACAAACTAAGTCCAACCAATGGCACAGAAATTGATGCTCCGTATGTGAAATTATGAGGAGTCGAGGACCCTCTTCCATGATCACTGAAATGAAGAGAAGGACCAAAATGAAGGGCAACACTCAACCCAAACGGATAGCAAAAAGTAATCTCTGAACCAGAATTACAATGAAGCTCCCACATAGGCTGGTCCTGTTTCTACCATACATCTGGGAAAACCATCCAGGGTTATTGATAGGAGGGCACCCAGCTTCTCCTTCTTCTTGAGTGGAATAAGGAGTTCAAGCATCACGCAGGAGGAATAAACCTCTATCCACCACTCCAGCGACAGGAAACTGGGAGTGGTAAGGAGAAATGTGGAGATATTCACACTGGGAAGTCCCGAGGAATGATGCACTGGAGAAAGTACAATAGGTGAACCCTGTTCCCTATTTTGAACATCAAACCGAACCCAATTTATTCAATTTAGGGATCAGCAGGGATGGGCAAAATCCCCTTAAGCTTTGCTCATGGTAGTCCATCTTTGTGTTATAATTGTTTACCACCTTGTAAGGTGGTCATATGGAACACCCCATCTCAACAGAACTCATTGCTACCAGGACATTTTTTTTATCAGTCGACTGGTAGCTAGTCCAGATTTGAAAATAAGCATAACTGACCAGGCAACACCTACCACAGAATGGGATCCAAAAGTAAATGACGAGAGGGTTCCTGAAAAAGAAAGGAAATAAACACAAAATAAATAAAGTCACTCACTTCTCTTACAAACTAGCAGGGACATGGATAATAGCCACGAATGTACCCGAAAACCTTCCAAGAAAGCAACTGCCAAATCATGTAAATAATGAGATATAAAAATATTAAGCATGGTCCACACACCAGCCTGTAAAAGCTCCTCCAGTGGGTAACAAAACTAAGGTGCTAAGGACATCGAGATATGACAAATTTGATAAGATGAGACCAGAAGAAGCCTCTATTCTTCCAATGAAAGCCCAGAGTAAGCAACACACACAAATGACAAACTCAATCTGTCAAAGTGATAGGGGATAAGTCACATGACACCTTAGGATCCCAATAGATAAACAAACAGTGATGTGAACCCCAAAACCATTCAGTGCATGAAACATAACATTGAAGAGCCTGAACCAGGTATAAAATACAATTTCGATCCAAGCAATCATAAACATGAAAAATGGGGTAAGATGGATAGGAGAGAAAACACTATCCCCTTTTCTTGCTGCTGAAGTTTTGGGAAGAAAGGATCAGCATACAACAGAACATAAGTGTAATAATAGAGAGTCCTGTAAACATGAATCGCAAACACATCCAAGAAGAAAATACGTCTTAAGCAACAGGTGATATAGGAAACATGATGCCAACGGTTCAAAGGGTGGAAGAGATAATACATGGAGAACTAACCACAAAGAAATAACCAAGACGTTACAAACTTGATGTACTAGATGAAAAAATGGTGCAGCAGACAGGATGCCCATCCAAAGCTCATAATTAGCTGTCTGAGCAAAGGAAGAAGCCAGAAAAATTCTCCCCAGTCTGCCCCTGATCTCCCGCAAGCTCAGACTTTGAGCAGACAGAAGAAGAAACATCATACTTCATGTAAGACTCCATTTCTTTGCATATAAGGGATTGGACATCCTCCGCAAAAAGGAGTCCTCCTTCCAATGCCCAGGTAATGCTAGACTACAGAAGTGTCAGATTAGGAGCACTAGGAGACTCCGTGTCAGAGACTTAAATGTGAGAATTTACATCCAAAATGTCTCAGAATTTTGTTTTGTTCTTGTTGTTCAAAATAAACAATAAGATGGGTCACAAAAAATCATCCATAGCATAGGTATAACTAAAGTTATACATCACGTAAGAGACACCCACAGCAAGCACATAAAACCATTTGTCGTAATGTTCTGCCAGAGAGAAAAGTGAATAGAAAGTAATAATGGAGAGTTTATATACAGATCTTGTATAGGGGGCGCATTGACAACGGTGGAGAGAATCACAAGATTTAAATTGCTATGGGCAATACAGCAGGCTATAAAGACTGAAGCAAGTGAGGTAAGATTCATACCAATGCTTTTGTCGGGATAATGCTAAAGTGTGACAGGAGGTAAGTGTGTTTTGGAAAACTGGCTTGGGGGGTGGGGCTGCCATACATACATTTTGAATTTGCATCAATCTGTTCATTGAAACACACAACATCAAGTATGACTAAAAATAAATGCTGTTATAGGAAAAATACTCATAAAATCTTTTTCATTTTAGAAACTGTCAGATGACAATTTTCTTTCATGTACTGGTAAATGTTAAGTAAGTCAATCATTATGCTAGTTATTACATGTTGTTTATTAAAATTAAATATACCAGACAGTTTTCTGCCTGGTTAAACAGTTTTCAGTATTTCAATACATGGAAGCAGTAAAACTAAACGATTAAAACTAAAACACAGCTTTAAAGCATTCTACCAGAGCTTAACTTAAGCTAGATTATCTTAAAGCAAATTGCCCATTTAATGTTCATTTCTATACCTTAAGCTTGTCTGTTTGGGTTCACTTAAATATACATGAATGTATTATACCCTACTACAGTCATTTTCTATTAAACTGAAAGATATTTCAAAGCAACACACACACAATGCATATATGACACCAATACTTACCAGCAAATTCTCCTTTCCCTAACACTTCTCCAAGTTTTAGGTCTTTTTTGTCAACCACCCATCCAGCTTGTTCAAAGGCACTAGAGTCAACAGAAAACTCAAGCCCTCCTTCTTTCGGAACAGGTTTTCGAAGATGGGTACAAAGACCATCTGCATCCTTCTGATAATGCTAGTGGCAATAAGACACAAGTAAATAGATAGAAAGCTGATAAATGAAGACATTTTTTTAAACCAATTCATGTGAATCAATGAAACACAAAATAATATTAATTCAAACTTAGGTTTTCATGATTCATTCACAAGATCAGTATGATGAGCTATCTAAATTAAATATTTGTGGATATTAAGCTAAGTTAATGTAGTTTCAACTCAATTAAAAACAATATATATATTGGATACTTTAGACTCTTAAAACCTCAACTTATAATTTAAATAACTGCATTGCTTTTTGTTTCCCTTAGTGTTACTTCCATTTTAAAACTTGAGAGCTACTGATTTGTTTTTCACAAAGATGAATGGTTGGATCAAATTTATTTACTTCAGAAGAAAGAAAAAGAGAAATTTTGTCTGTTAGAACCACACAAACATTTATTTTGGGAGAAGAGCTTTGCTGGTGAATTAAAAAAAACAAGAAATACCTTAAAATTGTTAATAATGATTTTCTTTTATTAGATAATATAAGCATTAATGGTCTTTCTGTCAAATTTTTTCTGTGGTCATACAAGAGAAATTACTAGTAAAACTACTTTCCTCACTCAATATAATTAATACTACACTAAAGACAGATGTGAAATAACAAGCTTTGTCTAACCACACTTTTATTTATCAAGAGTTTCTGGCAATTCTCTTAATTTTTTATTTCAATCTAAATACAAAAAAAACATAAAATTTTCCTTTGATTTAGGTTGATCTCACTAACTGGAAAAATATAATTACCTCTACTAGCTTGGACAGATTTTCAAAGTATTCTTCTTCATCAATGGTAAGTCTGTTATCTGTATAAATAACTCGATAATGTTCAACTTTATTCCTGTAGCATACACACAGAGTGTAATCTCCAGGAAAATTAGTACTCTCACGAACCAAGAACAGGCCATCCTCCCCTGCATGAAGAAGAGCTTCTGCTTTGTTTCGACTGATTTTTCCATGGAACCACCTTTTTTAAAGGTATACAAATAAAATAAAAAACAGCTCAAACTTCACACTGATAATGTAAGATATAATTCCAGTATTGTGGACCTTTTAGGTTTATTAGCTGTTTTCTTCTTTAAGACTAAGAAGTGAAAGAACATGATTTAGCTGCTACTAAATTGCAATTGTCAATATGACTATGGCTGTTGTGGTGTATTATACGTCTTAGAAGTTGGATTACAATCTTCTTACTATAATGGACGTAGTGTGTATGTCACTATCTATGTATGTAACCAAAATTCCTGCACCATCTATTGAATGACACCACAAACAAAAATCCATAAAAAATTTCACACTTTGAGAAGTCAAGATTCAGGCAATTAGAAAAACAACTATGGTATGTACAACAACCATTTCTTTATAAGAGAACACAATTTTAAATAAACGTACCCTCCTTACAACAAGAACACAACTTTCACTAGGACTGTACGGGAGGGTTTGATTATATCTTTATTGATGTCATTTTTTAAACATAGTACTGAGAAACTGGAGTTGTTAAAAAAATT
>NW_013666237.1:482250-487615 GCF_000517525.1 Limulus polyphemus
AAGTACTTTTACTTTTTACTTGAGTGAATATTTTATAATGTAACAGTACTTTTACCCAAGTAAATATTTTCAGTACTTTACCCATCACTGGACTCAAATACAACTTTGTTTTCAAGCAATTTCTATAATTTTGTCCTGTTTATTCATCAATGCACACAAAGGAACTTTCATGTCTCACCTTGCCCTAAACTAAATGTCTAAAGTAAATACAAGGTTTGGTATCCTTACACTACATGTACTTAATACTTTTAATCTCATGTATCAAATATTTCATCAGTTTTAACTGGATTACAAAAATAATATAACCTTACTTAATTAATATGCACAGCAATATATATATGTATGAATGATGTCAAAGAAATAACACTATATTTTAATGCATATGTAAAAATACTGATGGTATTAGTAGCCTTCAAATTTCAATAAAATAAAATATACATGTTACCTATGCAAATATTCACAATTCCTAGATGACAAATGAAACTTCATATTTTAATATATATAAAAATAATTCTTTTAGTTTTACTTCCTTGGTAGATCTTCATGATCATCATATTATTAGTTTGTATTGTAACCACAATGCTTACTTTTGATTATTCATTCAAGTAACACATTCAGTAAAAACTTTTCTATTCATTATGAAAAAATACTTCTACTTCAAGTTCTACTTCTAGTACATACTTTAAAAATTACATTACTAGTGTGACTACTTTGGTTAATTCTAACTTTCTGTACTCCATGTTACTTTATTTTGGCTTATCATTTTTAAAAGTTAAATGTTCATACATTCTTCATGACTGATGACTCATTCTTGATTTCATGCTCTATTTAAATAACTTAGTTTGCAATATTATCCATGTGGTTGTGTTATTAAATTATAAAAATAAACACATCACACATATGTATCATACTATAAACTATAGTATATTATGTACTTTATATAGTTATAAGTTATACAACCTATGCATATTTCATTAATTGTAACCAATTTTAGGAAATAGACACACATATTCTAATTTCTTAAGATAATTTCATACTCAACATCTATTATGTACGGATGAAATTTAATTTAAAAAATCTCATAGTCACAGTGACTTAATTTATGAATAAACGAGCTAAATTTCAAATCTGGACTATGACTCATAGTATGAGTATGAATATGATGAACATTTTCCTCAAAGCAGTCTAACTCTAAAAATCTAAGTTCAAACTGTAACAGATGAAGTTAAAATTTACTTTTTATTTTACCCACGAGTTTGCATATATCTAGTGCTTGGTATCTGAATTATGTCATTATTTTAAATCCTACTAAAACGATGGTAAAATAATAACATGATGAGTAATCCAACATGAAGATTTTATAATACATTGTATACTTTATTTCCGTTTTCTTAAACAACTGTCCAATTCCAGAAGGCATAACTTTCAGCTTCCTGTTGTTACTCGCTGTTTAAGCATAAAAGTATAGATGGCGTTCAACAGTCATACAACAAGAGCATTTTTGTTTGTAGTTAAGCGAAAAACTAAAATAACAGCCTATCTTTGCTGTACCCATCACAGGTATCGAAACCCAATTTTTAGCGTTATTATAAGCCTTCATACTTACCGCTGAACCACTAGGGGATAAATCGCATCTTTACAACTAACTGGGAATTAAATATCTATAGTTTAGTCTCGTTACTAGGTCTTGGGATCACTATTCTCATTAAGATATTTGTGAGGACGTCTAACATTTTGCTTTAAAAAATTATTTCAAAAGATTAATGAAATATCATATTGCATATGTTGAAATTACTTGTGCCACGTCAAGTAAGTATCCACATTGACATTATTAAGCAAATGTTGGAACAATTCTCTTTAATGTCACATTTTGGGAATATTTTCATCCCTGACAAAAATGCCGCATGAAGGAACGGCAATTAATTCCTTAACCCAGTGTTTCCCAACCTTTTCCATCCCATACCCTTCTAGACATCAGGTAAATTAGTCATTACCCCAACTTCAAAAGTCCGAAGTGTGAAAAAACACACACCTAACTTCAGAGTATTCAGTAAGCCTATGGATTAATTTCAGCTGTAGTGGATTTTTTCAAAGTTGAAACTTTCAAAAGTGGGAAAAAACAATAGTTCACAGTCAAAACTTGATTTTTATTCCATTTAACTGTGTCAACACAAGGCTTTCTTTAAAAATACTAAATAAATCGCAAAAAAGGCTGCACATAAGTAAAATTATAATGATATTTTAACTACCATGCACCTCAGTTCAAATAAGAACAATCAGAGAGATTGCACACTTTCACCCTGCCGCTCCTTTTTGAGACTGAATGCGTTTATATTGGATAATGTCAAATTTCACCTTCGAAAATTAAGAAATCCTACTCAGATTCAGAATGATCAACGATTCGGATAATTTTCTGTAATGTGGTGAGGAGTCTCAATCTTAATGTGCCCATGGGGTTTGGTACAAATCCGATCACACTTTACAGAGCTATTAAACCCAAACCGCGAAAATGACCTATCTCTCAACTATAAAAAGTGCTTCAATGTAATCCAGATTTGGATTCCGACCAAATTTAGGGACATCTGTCCCATACTGACTTCCCATCTTGTGTAAAACTTTCGTGCACATTGATCTATTAGTTTTTGAGATACGTGCGTGGAAACACAGACACAACGACCCAATTGCAATACATTCGCCCCTCCCCCTCCTCCGGAAATGAGTGTAATTATCCAATATTTGTTCAGTGCTTTTTGGCAAAAATTCTCGGTATTGTAATAGACACAGCACATATGAGTTCTCCATTCACTTCCAGTTTGCTTTGCACTTTAACTGGTCTTCTTGGCGACAAGGGCTGAAAAACTGGCTTCATGTCACTATGTGATTTAAAAAGAAATCAAACTTTCATTGCCCTTTATGCCAGAACTGGATATTCTCGGCGAATTTGTATCCAAAACATGACTGGTTCTGTGTTACCGAATTCAGCTTTCAGAATGGCGTCCTCTTTCAAAAACAAAATGCCGTTTTTGCCCCAGTGTCATCGACTCACCATCAAGCAGAACATTGTTTCCTACAGAGAAAGACTTCAAAATCCAAGAATTTTTTATTATCTCTTCTATTATGGAAAATAGCTGTAAATTGTTTCCTGAACGGAACTTAAATGCTATTTGATTTACTCATGGAAGAGACAATTAATTTTGCAAGTTTCCAACAGCAAGACCAATTCAGGAAACATACTGATATCATCATCAATCACTCTGCACTCATATCACTGTAGTTTCCAAAGAAAGCCAGCCACTGTATCTTGGACTGTGAGTGTTTCTGTCAACTTGCCCTGAAGCAATAAATTGAGAGAGTTAACCTCACAGAAAAAATCAGCAAGATAAGCCAATTTTAAGATAAACTGGTTATCCAGCAACTTTCTGAGAAATTTCTCCTTCAAAAAACGCGATTTAAGACTTTACCACGGGACAAACAGCATACTACAGTGTGATAAAGAGCTGAAAAGTCAGCTCCAGCTTCTTCACACAGAACCTTGAAGATTCTCTAATTCAGAGCATTCCCGAAAATGTGATTTACTATCTTCATAAAATTGTGGAAGACCTCCAGAAGGCAGAATGGATTTGTTTTCACACCTAGAGCATACCAATGGATAACACAGTGTGTGAACATGACATGTGATGCAACTTGCTTGACATGAGTTTCAAACCCCTAGCGAGCACCAAGCAATGAAGGTATTCAATTATTACACACTCCAACTAAATTTGCCCATTGCAAACCATGCTTTGGAAGAAACTATGAATTGTGTTGAAGACATCCTCTCCATGAGTGGTAGTTGCCAGAGGTTCCAGGAAAAGAAATTCCTCTTTAAAGCAGCCTTTCATCACATAGTGAGTGAAGAAAAGTTGCAAACATAATGCCACATCGGGTAAATCATCAATTTGTATTGCAAAAGACCTGCTTTCTTTCATCTCTGTTATCACTTGTTCCAGGATATCTTCACTCATTTCATCAATTTGGCATTTTATTGTATTATCAAAAAGTGAGACCTGTTCTAATTGCTTAGCTTGAGATTCACCATAAACTAGCTATACAGAATCCAGCATGCATGGCTTGATGAGCTATTCCTCAATTGTGTGTGTGGCTATTTGCATTGAGTAATGTGAAGAGCAATCCGGTATGACACTTCCAATGCACTGGAGTTCATTTGTGCAAAATGGCCTGTTGAATCTACTCTTCTTGCCTTTAGAGACTTCACTTTACACTTGAAAAAGTCAATGTCTTTGAATTCTTCATGAAGATGCTCAAAATGCTTTTTCAGCTTACTAGGTTTCATACTTTCCAAACTGAGCATCTTAGAACAAAGAACACATTGGGGTTTTTCCGTGGTTTTATCAATGAGGTTTGTGAAGACAAAAATTCTTCACACTATGCTTGTTTCTTCACTGGAAGGAAAAATAGAGTGATATAGAAAATTATAGTTTGTTAGGGTTTTATAAAGACCATGATTCTTTACAGTAGTTGTCTGTGACTTGGTGATAAATTCGAACAATCCACTTGTTTTAAAATAATATATTCAAAACAAGTCAAACATATGTACAAAAAATTCTTTACACTACAGGATATCACAGTTGTATCTAAAAATCTAAATAATTCTCTCCTCTCGTCAAAAGTCCACACAGACTGGCTCAATTACTTTAGACAAATTATTTTTCTCTACTCTGTGTCTTACTATACAATCTGCATTAAATTCACTTACGTTACCCCAAGGGTTACCACAATTGTATTAGGAACTTCAAATAATTATCTCCATTTTGTCAAAGTCCATACAGGTGGGTTCAATTATTTTAAAACACCCTTTGACAAGACAAATTACTTTCCTTATCTGTGTTAAACTGTGAAACTCGCTTTAAAATATCACCCGTTATGGCTAAACTAACAATCACACAACCTGTCTTAGCTTTTTCTGACTTAACTTTTTTACTAACTTCTTTAGTAATCATCTATCATGGCTAAACTACCAATCACTCAGTCTAGGTCTGTCTAATCATCTCTCACTTAACTTGTTTTCTTCATTTCCTCTCTCTGTCTGAATGTATTTATAACCCGCGACAGAAAAATCTAGAAATATCTAGACCTCTAGTAGCAACAATATTACACATAACTAGAAAAATTTGGAAGCTTCGAAGTTAACAATATTACTAAAGCCTAGTACAACAATTAAACTGAATACATAACGTACGACTCTTACAGAGCAAGGTAACGAAATTTGTCATAACTGTTACGTCTCCGTTTGTTAATTAACTTTCCATAACTTCATTCCGACGAAACTTTAACGACACAAGTCTTTACTTAACAAAACTGGTTT
>NW_013666238.1:0-1113 GCF_000517525.1 Limulus polyphemus
AAAACTATAATATAAGTTTAATATAACGGCAAATGTACAACGTTTCAACAAGGTTTTGTCATCATCAAAACCTTGTTGAAACGTTGTACATATGCTGCTATGTTAAACTTATATTAAAGTTTTTCTTCATTACCCATTCAAGCTGTCTCCAACCATTATCAAAAACTGAATTATTGAATAAAACACGAAACAAAAACTTAAAGAATAAATTTGCCTTCTTACCTGAAGTTTCTTATCATTGGTAAGTTCAGATTATGTTGTCTGCCATGTACAGCAGTTGTAAGTCCTAGTCAAACAGAATTGTGCCAAACAGAACTTGTGATGATGCCCATGAAAAAAAAAAGCGATTGGTGCTAATGAGTTAAATTTGTGTGGGAAATTACCTCTCTTAGACAGTCAGTGTTTACCTCTAATACATTGCTAAGAGTTCAGGTATATATATATATATATACTTGCTATATTGAATTCATTATTTAGTAACGGAACAATTTACTTAATATTTGGGGTTTGGTGGTGTTAAGATGCTTAACTTCTAATCTGCAGGTTGCAGCACTGAATCCTGTCATCAAATATTGCTCACCTTTTCAGCTATGGAGGTGTTTTAATGAGACAATTAATCCCACTGTTTGTTGGTAAAAACTTTGCAGTGAATAGTGTTGACTAGCTGCCTTCCATTTAGTCAACCATTTCAAGAAATAGGAATAGTCCTAAAGATTAAAGTACCTATGTGTGAAATTGAACTAATATATAATACTTAGTATTTGCAGTTTTGATACGATACATGAAGGAATGGTTGATAAATTACATAAAATTGCTGATGATATTAATGTCTTTGGTGTTGCCAGCTGTGAGGATGGATGCTGCTTTTTTCAAAAGGATTTAGTACCTTTAGTGAGTTGGGTGAAAAATGGCAAATGGGTTTTGATTATAATAAATGCAAGATAATGCATGTGTGTTATCATAATTTGAATTATAAATATAACTTGAATGGGGATAACCTTAACAGTGTTATGAAAGAAAGGGATCTTGGTGTGGTGGTTGATCAGTCTCTTAACCCGATGACTATCTGCTACTAACTTTCTTAGTAGGGAATGCAAGTCTTGCTATATTTCA
>NW_013666238.1:1963-11994 GCF_000517525.1 Limulus polyphemus
CCTTAGGAAGGACATTAACTTGTTGGAAAGTGTTTGGAGGGCTACTACTAATACTAGAATGGTGTCTTGGATGGAGGGGTTGTCATACGAGGAGAGATTAATATCTGTGGAAAATGGTAGGGGTCTGATTAAGATTTTTGAGGAAATTGATAGTGTTGATGCATCATCTTTTTTCACCCTTAATGGTGAGTGGTAGAACTAAGGGACACAATTATAAATTTTGGCAGGGTAGTAGCCATCTTCAGCTAAAGCAGTTTTATTTGTCTAACAGGTTGCTTCCAGATGTTGTGGAGGCAGTAAGTTTAAATGAGTTAATAAGAACATGGTAACTATATGAATGATAAGGGCTGGTGGCTTTGAGGTTCTTTTTCTTTTTTTTTATTATAATAGTTTTAGATTAGAGAATGGGATAACCTAGATTGACAAATAGGTATCTTGTTTTCCCTAACCATAATTTTATAACTGAAGCCAGTCCCCCCCCCCCACAAAAAAAAAACTGGTCTGATTCAAGATTTCTTGTACTTGTGCGTTTTGAGTACCATGGTCACTATTCATGTTAGGCTTCTGAACTTCATTGTTTTCAGGCACCAATATTACCACCATTCTCATAACTGTCTTTTGAGTATTATTACCATTCATTTATGTATCAATTTATTTTGTTGATTTTCATGATCCTGTTCTATAATATTAACATAGCTACTCAAGTAAATGTAGCTTTTTTTAATTTTTATTTAAGTAATGTAAGTAGTGTAACACTTAGTTGTATTCCATACAAATTTACATGCAGCTTGTCCATGATAGAAAATTAGTGACTAAGACAGCATTATTAACCAATCACAAAATCAAACTTTTCCTAATCTTTTTAGCCCATTTTGGTGGATTGTTCCAACATTTCTCTTGTACAAACTACAATCTTTTTTTAAACAAAAAAAAATGGATCAAAAGATATTTTTGTGGGGGTTAAAATTTTCGAGTTCATAGTTAGGGAACTTACCAGTGATTTTGGTTGAGGATTGGAGTCAACTATGATGCTGTTTTGAGTAAGGGATTTTTCCAGGGTGCTAGTCATTTGTCAGGCAACACAAGGGTTTAACTTGGTCTTGCAAGATAGTTTTTAGTTGTCTTGGATGACCATTAAAAGTCGAGCCCTGACAATAGGAATGTAGTCAGGGGAGAGTGGGTGATCACTCTTGGCACCTGTAAATTTAATCAACAGAATTATATGTATTGGCAGCCTGTCTGAGAGTATTGATATTGTGTTGCAAAAAATAATTATTCATTAAGAACTGAATCAGTAAAGTGAAACTATTTCTGATCTGTTTGGCTCATATGGTAAAATTTGCAGACTTTCAGAAAAATTCTAACATTGAAATGTCATTTAGATACTGTTGAAAAATATTTTTTATGTGATGGACTGAAAGTTTATTGTATGCCAGATCTAATTGTAATTTTGGGCATTAATGCAGGCAGATACTGTTATTTTATTGAAACTTTTACCTGCCTTTGGGGCTGTGTGGTCATTTACATTTTTATCCCATAGTATAAAAGGATGAATTTATCTGATATTTATTTATATACTTTTGAAAAATTAGCATTCAAAACTTCTATAAAATGTTTGCTACATAGATGGCTGTTGTCTGATCGTTCCCAGTCTTTTTGATTAACAGCTGAAATTCATAGATTATGTCTGTCTTTTGGAAAATGATAGAAAGCAAGACTGGACTTTCTTTCCATGCATATTGCTACATCCAACTGCACAACAAGCAGTTACCATGATGGTATCTGATGAAGTCAAGGCATTTAGTCATTTAAGATGAGTAAAGTTCAGACTGCTAAGCCTGGAGTAAACACGTGATAGCTTGACATCTACAGTGGCTGAGACTCCTGGATTTCCCAGCTTGTGATGTCACATGCAAAACCTTAATACTACACAAATACATATAGTAGCTTAATCACTGCATTTCAGTTTTTTTTTTAGCATTTTGTTGGTTTTAAAGAACTTGAAATTAGTTTTACATTACATTTGTATATATCTGCATTTCTTTACAACGTAAAGTAAAATTTGATGTACATGGCAAATGTGTGTTTTATTGTGTTGATTCAACTTGAATGGTACAAAACAAAATACTTCATAAGGAAAGTGATACGTCATAGTAAAGTATTTTACTTGTTCTAAGCAACATGTATTCAGTATTAGAAATTGAACTGAATTCCCTCCACATGTTGACAACAAATATTTTATATGCACATTTCCAATTACAATTGTATGTAATAAAATAATGTATTATCAGTCTTTGGTTTAATCTTTATCTTGCATGCTGTCTTTGTCAAGGTGTATTAATAAGTGTCAATGCTGCACAGATTGACAGGTGGCAGTAAATCATTAAGCTGATACTAGATGTACTCACATAGGGGCCCCAAAAATGTTCTCTTTCAAGAGTAAATAAAACCAAAATTAAGAGTAACAGCTAATTTTCTGGCTTTTGAAGTTTATATGTCATGCTTTATTGTAGCCTACAGAGTGCATAATTCTTGCAATTCATGGCATGCACATGTTTTACTAGTGTCACGGCAGTACAAGTTGCAATGTTAAACACATCACTTTTCTGACATCATTTTAATGTCTATACAGTGTATAGTGGTGCAAGTGGTTAAAACGGGTGACCCCTTCAGACAGCCTTTGGCTTCCTTTTGGGGAAATAAATACAACGAGTGATCACACAGACTCAACTAAATTATTTCCTTAACCCCCCCCCCCCCCCAAAAAAAAAAACAACAAAAAAACATAAAAACCTAAAGTATCTCTTCTCCCCTCCTATGGTTGCTAGCTTGGGACAGTATACAAATGCCAAAAGTTTCATTTATTCATGATTAAGATGTTTAAATGTTCTCTTCTACCCCCTTTAAAATAAATCAGTATGAATCTTTACCTTTGTATGTAAATATTTAGAAAAGCTTATAAAAATGTTAACATTCTGGGAAATAATAATAAAAAAAAAACAATAGTGCAAGCTTTAGTTGGGTTATGGTGGCTTTAACAGCTGACCAATCATGATTCAAGAAGGTTGTGATATTAATCAATGGAAAAGTTGAGTCCACCTCAACAAACAATTAATTCTCATGTGACTTATTTTTTTCATATTTAGTACATTATGCTCTTTACCATTTTTTTCTCCAGAATAATAGTCAATTATTCAGAATTCAATGAGTTTCTGGGTTTTTGTAATTAAATTTTAGTGATCTTTTGTGCTAATTCTTTCATAAAGACTACTTTTTTCCAGCAATGATTGACATGACAAATACTTAAGAACAAATTTATATATATATTTTCATGATTTGTCATAAGTTTTTAAAAATTGCTGAATCCCAATTTATTATCTTGAACTACTAAGTTTACAGTAATACAATGCAGTACAATCACTTCATTTGTCAATGCTGCAAATCTTTGCTTTCACCACAATATCTTGTATTGAGACTTGGTTAATTTCAATGTATGCCACTGTTTTATTTAAAATCTGTTGGTGAGTTTAAGATGTTTTGTCCTATAATACATTTATATGGGAGGTGATTAATTTGAAAGGTGTATTAATGTGAAATGTGCATCTCCCTTAGGAAATATACAGAGGTAGGATATATATACTTATCCATAAGTTTTAAAATTCTTCTACCGGTTACTTCCTTAATTCACACATTACAAGTTTTTTTAGCTTAAATGACTTAATGATGGTTTCTGTTAACATTATAAACTTTTTATTATTATTATTATAGACCACCATGCAAATTTTTGTGAAGACCCTCACTGGAAAAACCATCACTTTGGAAGTGGAGCCAAGTGACACAATAGAGAATGTAAAAGCAAAGATCCAAGACAAGGAAGGCATCCCACCTGACCAACAGAGACTGATCTTTGCTGGTAAACAACTGGAGGATGGTCGAACACTTTCTGACTACAACATCCAAAAAGAATCTACCCTACATCTGGTTCCGAGGCTGAGGGGAGGGATGCAAATTTTTGTGAAGACCCTCACTGGAAAAACCATCACTTTGGAAGTGGAGCCAAGTGACACAATAGAGAATGTAAAAGCAAAGATCCAAGACAAGGAAGGCATCCCACCTGACCAACAGAGACTGATCTTTGCTGGTAAACAACTAGAGGATGGACGTACACTCTCAGATTACAACATTCAAAAGGAGTCTACTTTGCATCTTGTCTTAAGACTGCGTGGTGGATCAAATTAAGGATAAATTCCAGAATCCTGTATGGAAACGTATTCTAACAATTGAATATACCCACTTAAAAAGAATTTAAAGCTGTAATCTTAAAGTTTGAATCATAAATTCATTAAGTATTTGAGCTTATCACATGTTTTATGGTTTGATATTTTATTTAGATTTAAATGCACTTTTATTATAATAGCTTTTTTAATTCAAATGTCAATTTGCAGTCTTGCAGTGGATAATGAAAATTGTTCATTTTTTTGTATAGTTCTTTTGCAATCAATAAAGTAGTTCAGCATCTGTATAAACACAGATTTTCAGTTTCGTGAAGGTTACTCGTAAGTAAAAAAATTAATATTAGAAAGAATTATGGACACTGAATAGCATGCAAATATGGAATTGCTCCCCATCTGTGATATGAAATCAAACTGCGCTAATTTACAGTCGTTTGTTAATAGTTTTTACTGTGGTTAGCAGTCTTATTACAAGCAGTTGAATGGTTAATGTACTGTGTCTCCAGGGGCAAATACCACATAAAAAATTACAAGTTTTGGTTGGTAAAAGCTACTGTCAAAATTCAGTGTTTCAGTAGAAGCTACATACAAGCAATGGGTATGTGAATCACCTATTATTAATAGAGGGATCTATTTAAAGAGTGGGATGCATAATTGGTGTTGGATGTGCCTGATTCCATACATTTGTTTCAAAGGTCAATAACTCTGAATAAGAATAAATGAAAATCTGTTTACTTCTCACGATATATACCTTTTGTACCAAAGGCAGCGTGGTCTCTCCCCCCCCCCCCAAATAACAACAATAAAAAATGCTTAAAGTGCCCGTTTTTGAAATGAGACTGACATTTTAATATCCTCTGCAGTTAGATGTGTACTTGATATTGCCACATACAATCATGACGGGTCATTTCCATGATTTTGCTGAGGTAAATGATCTTATCCAAGGGGCATTGAATTAACACGTATATTAAGTATGTAGAGATAAACATATAAATCCAAATGGTTTCCTCCTCAAACCATGTTTTGAGAGCTGCTAAGATGTTTATTTTAATTTGGCATACAGAGTTTCGAGAGCTATCACATAATCGTAAATCAACGTAAAGCATGTATAGTTTCCAGCTCCTTCACACCACAGGCTTAAGAATCTGGAAAATTTTTATAGCTAACCCTCCCTGTATGTTATTTATTTATTATCTTTTGAGTCTTAAAGCGCACAAAACCTTTCTGTTCAGGTTTTCCAATTACTTTATTGTATACCAAGTTCCTGCAACAGCCTTGTTTGATACATGTATGGAATTTTAGCTGGTAAATAAGGGGGGTGGGGATGTGGGCACCACGCCATTACAAATAATAATGATTTACAGATAGTGAATATCACCTTTGGGTTACTCTTTTACCAACGAAAAGTGGGATTGACAGTAACACCCTCACAGTTGAAAGAGTGAACATGCTTGGTGACGGGAATCGAAACCGTAACTCACAGATTGCAAGTCGAGCGCTCTAACCACCAGGCCTGATATGTTAAGTAGCGCACCAACAAATCTTAAACCTATACAATACATAATCTGTAGTTGTTTTTTATATCATTAAAGGGAATACTGTTCAAAATGGAGAACAGTTTACCGTGGAAATTATGATGCCTCAATCTTACAGTACTTGCCAAACTAATCATCAGATTTACAATTCTTTATGTGATATTGATCTCTTACCCGAAACTCTAGATACCCATAAGAAACTGGAAGTGTATTGACCATCTTGATTTCCAAGGATGTAGTAGCTCTGGCAAGCTTGCATGCTACTCCTGTAACTATAACTATTTTTTACTTCTTAATTAGGGATGGCTAACGCAGATAGTCTTCGAGTAGCTTTTCGCGAAATCGAGCAAACAAGAAGGTCCACAACTTTTTGTATGAATCAATTGTAGATACATGAATGTAGATTTGCGTACACGATGTATAGGGCCCGGCATGGCCAGGTGGTTGGGACGCTCGACTCGCAATCTGCGGGTCGCGAGTTCACATCCCCGTCCCACCAAACATGCTCGCCCTTTCAGCCGTGGGGGTGTTATAATGTGACGGTCAATCCCACTATTCGTTGGTAAAAGAGTTGGCGGTGGGTGGTGATGACTAGCTGCCTTTCCTCTAGTCTTACACTGCTAAATTAGGGACGGCTAGCGCAGGTAGCCCTCGTGTAGCTTTGCGCGAAATTCAAAACAAACAAAAACACGATGTATATAGTTTGTTTTTAGCACAAGGCTACATAATATGCTACTCCATTCTGTCTACTGCAGGGAATCGAATCCCAGATTTTATGGGAACTTACTGCTGACTACGTTTATTGTACAGGAATGATTGACCTTGTGCATGTATGTTGCTTCGTTTTTTAATAAATTTTGCTCAGGAAATTCACACTAATTTATATTCAATATTGAAAAATTAGTGTATTTTTCCATAGGGTCTCCTGGTAAGTCCGAGGGCTTATAACATCAAAATTGAGGTTTTGGTCCCTGAAGTTGGCATAGCTCAGATAGTATATTCTATAGCTTTGTGTTCGTTATTTATATCTTTATAAATACCTTCTTTTTTTTTCTGAAAACAACAACGCTTACTACTAGGGGTTGAGTGGTGTAAAGTTATCAGGTAGAGCCCAGTTTCACAGCCTCTATAATGCGGGGGACGCCAGAATATCTTATTTCGATTATTTGATGACGTAACAGTTTACACAGAAAAGTAACTCAAATGTAGAAGAATGACATGTCGAAAAGTGGGCCCGCATAAATGATATGAATTGATGAAATTGTGATAACTTGTATTTAAATTTACATATGTCCTTGGACATTCTATAAGAGGAACGTTTTTACACACACACACACACAACACGAAAGGCGCTCCGGTTACTTTGAAATGTTTTCGATTAAATTTTTCAACAAAGAACTATGACAAATATATTGTCTAACAAATGAACTGCATTTTGGGGGTAAATAAATATATATAAATAGTAAGATAAGTTGGGTTAACAGATTGTTTATTCGAGATGTGTATGTTTGTATAAAATTAATTACGTTTAGACATCGTTCACTTATTACTTAAAATTTAATTTATTTATAATAATTTAGTTTAAATGACAATTACTTGAGCCTTAGTTCCGGTACAGATAATTAAAAATATTACTTTCATTTCTGTCACTTGTACCATATGGAATGTAAAGATTACTGTAAGGTTGAACTAACTATGTAGAAGTGGCCAGTGATTCTTTACACTGGCAAATCAGGTGATACCCCAACAGTATAACTCTTAATTATATATTACACATTTTAGTATGTTGGGATACGTAAAGACAAACTGTTTAGGACTAGAAATAAAATTCCTTTGTGATTTTAAATAGAAAATAAAAACACAAAATTCCGGACAATTTTAATTACTTTCACTAGGGGCGTCATGCACCAAAATATTTTTGGGAGGCACAGTCAAAAAACGGAATACTTTTGTTATCAGTTGTGAGTTAATAATAATAATAGTTGAGGTGCTTTTTACTTTTCATATTATTAAGTTTCTCAATGGTTTCTAATAAAAACAAATATTTCGAACACATTTGATTAAGTATTTATACATAAGTTTGTGCTTATTGGGAAGGGGGATGACGTACTGCACGAGTCCAATGACTTTCGCCTAAAACAACCGAAAGACACTAAACTTGCCTAATAATATCCTGAAGTCATCAATATAAATGTTGACAACAAGTTTACAATGCACTCAGGTGCTTGTGTTTCCAGAAACAGTGATAAGTACAAGTAATTATACATATTACTTATATTTTTTCCCTACAAACAAGCAAATAGAAATACACATTACCACGCGAGTACGCAGGGTCGGTTCGACCGAACCCCCTCTTTTTGTGATGTAAAGAAATTATGCTTATATAGTTATATTTGATCTCGCATATTCGAACCCCCCTTTTAAACATTCTGCGTACTGGCTTGATTATAATATTTTTTTTAACATTGCTTACATGTGTTACACACAAACTAATAGTCGCTGAAAGTGCTAATAAATTTGTCGTTTTCTTTTGGTTAATTAATATATATAACAATAACAAAATCACTGAGTTCTCTTAAGCTAGAAACGTAAGCTGCATATCTATATTACCAGGCATAGCTGTAAGTCATTCGTGAATATTGTCTCATCAGAGATTGCTTACGCTCAAGAATGCAATCTATTTGTTTCTTTATTGAACTTCGCTCAAAGCTACTCAAGAGCTATCGGCGTTAGCCATCCCTAACTTAGAAGTGATAAAATAAAGAAAAAGCAGATAGTTAACCTGACCACTGCCAGCTCTTGAGTTACTCTTTAATAACGAATAGTGGAATTGATCGTCACGTTATAACACCCCCACGGCAGAAAGGGCAAGCATGTTCGGTGAGGAGTTTCGATCTTGCGAGTCGAGCGCCCTAATTCCTCAGGCCATTTAAAGCTTTTCTCAAGCAGAAAAACGTGTAATTATTTGTCCCTATTTGTATTATAAATTAAAGAAAGAAAATGTGTCTTATTATGTTGGTAAACATGTATGGAAAAAATATAAATTATAATAACCAGATGTTACTTTTACGTATATAATACGTGAAAGTATGAATAAGTATACACAAAGACCTAAACTAACAGTTGATTCAGACATGAAATAAAACCAAAGAAAAAGAGATGTTGGCATTTTCAACCTTAATAGTGCCTTTTGCACCACATGAGTTAGGAGGTCATGTCAGAGACTCCCAGATTCAAACACAATTTCGGAGGGTGAGCAGAATGGGCACCAGCTCAAAGGGGGTCTCAAATTTAGACACTTGTTTTTGCATTTGTTAAGTTTCGCGACTTGATTTTATGTACCTCCCTGTCAGACCAAAATGTATCACACACCCTCAGCTTAGAACTGCAAATTATGTATAAAAAATAAACATATTTCACTTTTCTTTTGGGCTAATCATTGTTTTATTTCGTTTTCATGTGTTATCATTATTTATTTTAGCTAGGGGTCTCGAAAGATAGAAGTGGCCCGAGCCTCTCTGAACCTTTGAGAGGGCCTGGACACAACTGTCCCTAATTTAGGACTGCTGACTAGATTAAGGATACTAATCAGCAACATGTAATTTGTGTATACTTTCTGAAGTATCTGTAAAAGGTTAAAGAAAATTTTAATTTTATTAGTCTTATCAATATACTTTTATGCTCAGATCTTGGAATTTCAGATTTATGTTTCAGTTTGTTTTGTCTTTTACCTCGATCTGTTGTTGCACTACAGTTACAGTATAATTCACGTACTGCTTAAATTCACGTTTAGAAGTAATTCAAGTATTGCTGCAGTGAAATGAATCGCACTTGAGAAAGGAGTGACAAAAATGCACCAACTCTTAGAATCTTATCTAACAATTGCTTGTGTGCTATGTGCAAAAGTTTATGCTATAATGAACATTTAATAGAAATAATGCTAACAAGATATAACCGTTTTTCGATGTTATTTAGGTAGGGGTGGAAGAAAACATTTATTTTAAAGTTAATTTTAAAATATTTATTAGTAATTTGCTTTAAAGGAAATATAACTTGAATAGTATGAGCCAAAATTATTTGACTATTCTTTGATATATATAAAAGTAGAAGTCCCCGGGTGGGACAATGGTAAGCTTACGAACTTACGATGCTAAAATCCCGGTGTTGCGTCAGCGAGGTCACGTGACTAGTGTCACGCCACCTATTTTCTAGAAATATCCCGTTCCTTCGTGAATGCCCTAGCATTTACTAGATATATGTTAGA
>NW_013666238.1:12397-18661 GCF_000517525.1 Limulus polyphemus
AGAAAGGACTTGTATCGCTGAAGTTTCTCAGAAATAATTTCTACGGCAAATTAACAAACGATTAGATACGCAACAGTACTTTTACCACGTGTAATATTTGGAGCCGTATAAACATTATGTAGATTTGCTTCACCAGATGCCGCTGTTAAATTCTCTGCAAAAATGTTTTGATCGTTTGAGTTTTTAATTTTTGAGTTTATCAATGCTAGTCTTTTAGAAAATGTTTTGCATTTATTAACTGTCATTTGGAATATATGTGATGAAGATTTAAAAACTTTATTGTTTTGTAAAAAGTAACATAGTGATTTTAAAACGTTTTTAAATAATGTAACTTAAATTAAAACGATGGCAAATCCAAGGAAATTTAGTGAGAAGATTGCTCTTCACACTCAGAAGCAAGCAGAGGAAACTGCAGCGTTTGAACAAGTTATGCGGGAAGTTCTTGGAGCAAAACGGGTTTGTTAAGCCTTATGTATTATGATTCATTAACTTTTCTTTTTTGGGGCGAATGAAAGTTAGTAAACAAACAAAAAAGTATTATTTTTAGATTTAAAATTTCGCATTATACTGATATATTAATGGTAATGCAGAATATTAGCTTTGACTTTTGTATTCAATAACTGAGTATGAAGAGTTAAATAAGACTGAGCTAGTCAAACTCTAACTTTTAAGTTTAAAGTTCCAACATCTAACTAAGTCTTAAGAAGTTAAGTATACACTGACAGCTAAAGTTTTCCTTTTAGTTTTCTGTATTCCATGAGAATTCAGTAGTTGCGATCAGAAGTTCCACGATTTGTTGTTTTTCATAAGTTGTACCCCTATTCACTAGGGTATTTCCTAGTCTTGAAGAGAAATATATATTTTCTATTTTACATATAGGAATAATTTAAAAGAATTACATAAATCCATGAAATTGAAACTTAAACTGTTAAAGGAGGAAGTAACATGAGAGTTTTTTGAGATACAATTTAAGACTTCATTAGTTTAAATTGTTGTCAGGAAATTAAATGTTCATATTAGTATTAATAGTATGCAATGAAGTATGGATCTTTTGTACAAACTTTACACTTGCCAATATGAATTATTATTTTACAAATGGAAAAGACCACCCAGGTTAGAGTGCCAGAATAGAGAGCATCTGGTAATGTATATATTGAAAGCACAATCTAATTTTCTGCTGTTGTTCCAATTCAAGCCTTGGTAAAATTTGTATATTCTTGTCCTATAAACATCTGTTTCTAAAAACCTTTTTTTATTATACAGTAAATAAATGTGCAAAGAGCAAAAATTTTGTTTGTAAGTATTCAAGTTATGAAAATAACAAAAATTAACTGTTGGTTTTGGTTTTATGATTTTGTTTTTAATTTAATGATTGTTTTCTTCGAAAGACCTTAGAAGACTTAGAATAGGGTTTCATTTTGTATCACTAGATGCTGAGACAACAAGTAAGATCCCACTATTGGAAACCATGTCTTGTTTTAAGGTTACCATCAAGTTGGAACTTAAGTAGTTTTAACTTGAATAAAATAAAATAATAATAATGACCAGCTCTGTAGCTGTTGAAGGCTAACCATAAAATAATAAATTGGGAATCTATAAATGGGGTCTTTAAACAAATTTTAAACTTGTAAAATTTAAAAGTTAAGAGTGAATGTGTATAAAGCACAAAAATTGCATTCTTTAACAATTTGAATTGTGGCTGTTACTGATAATGGTTGAACTGTTGTTGTGAGTTCTAAGCACAATGTTGAAGATTAGATTTAAAATTTAAGCAATGAAGATTTCAATTGTAGATTGTATGTTTTAATAAACTTTGTGTGTTTTATGATCTTAAAAGTCTCTGCCAGTTCCTTATACTTCTTGTAAACTTCCTTAAATTAGTGATCTGTGTGTTAACACATTGACTGCATATTCCTAGTATTAAATGAATAATATTTTGAATAATATTGTCTCTTCCAGTGTGTCCATAACAGTTTGAAAAATCTTGATGTTTCAGTATTATTAACATTACATTTAAATGTCTTGTTGATTTTGTATTTTGAATATAAAGTATTAGAAAATCATGTCTGTTTAATTTTAATAGTAGAGTTGGGTGATTAACTTGATTAATTGACAGTCCATTACTTAGGACTATTGTTTTCATCCATTAATGTTATGTAAAATAATCAATTAATCAAAATTATGATTAAATTAGTTAATGTCAGAGAAATTAGTGCTCTGATTCTTATTGTTTATGATTATTCTAACTATCCAAATAATTGAAATGTTGTCATTATCATTTCTCTTTATTATTTTTAGATTGATTCAAGATTGTTCAGCTTAATCAATTAGTGTCATGACTCATGAAAATAATCAACTAATATAATTAGTGTTTCTATTATTACTATTTTAGATTATTTCAGCTATCCAAATTCATGTGAGAATAACTGATTAATAAGCCAGATTAAGTGATTAACAAATTCCTTAATTGCACAGCTCTGCTTAACACTGTGCATTCAGTTAAATGTATTACAGATTTTTCAGTTATGAACACTGTTTTAAACAGAGTACAAATGTACTTAATGAATAAGAAAATATACATAGGTTAATTTCAAGAATGAAGAATGTGTCTGAATTTTAGTCTCAAGTCTATGATTATTGTACATGTATTTCTTTAGTGCATTTTTTGTGTAATTATTTGTGTTTATGAGTAATAGATGTCACCAAACAATTTTGAATTAACTAGTAGATTCTCATTGAAATAATTCAATGGTAGATTTCCTAAAAATAGTGATGAATAAATATAAAATGTGCAGTCAACCTTTTAGATATACACAACTGTTTCAATTTATGTTTGATGTAAGTGTTAAATTTAGTTATGTTGAGAAGTTATAGTTTATCACATATCTTGTAGTGTGTAGAACATTCTAGGTCTTGGTCAGACTATAAATATGCATACAAAATGTAGTTCAAGTTAGTAAGACGTAGTTAGTGAGATAGATAGATAGATCTAGACTGCATGATTGTGAGTTTAACCATGAGAGCGTATAGTGGTGATTTCTAAAGTGAATTATCACAGATTGTATTGTAATAACATTGTAGAGAAAAATTAATTTTTCTTGTCAATTGTGTTTTGAAGTAACTGAACAAACATGTGTAGGCGTCGATGAAAAGAGACAATTATTTAAAGCTCTGGATACAACTGTGGTAACCAACAGTGTAATGTAAGTGAACTTATGTAGAGAATAATTAATTTTTCTTGTCAGTTGTGTTCTGAAGTAACTGAGCAAACATGTGTAGGCTTTGATGATTATTTTTATTGTTTTGTTTGTTGATTATTGAAATTTATTGCCAACATGTAGACTTTGATGAAAAGAGACAATTATTTAAAGCTCTGAATACAACTGTGGTAACCAACAGTGTAATGTAAGTGAACATATCACTAATTGTATTGTAATAACAGAGCAGAGAAGAAATAATTTGTCTTGTCAATTGTGTTCTGAAGTAACTGAACCAATGTGTGTAGACTTTGAGGAAAAGAGAATTATTTAAAGCTGTGGGTACAACTGTGGTAACCCACAGTATATATATATACATTTGACTTGTTTTAATATATTATTTTAAAACAAGTGGACTGTGTGCTGTTTGTTGGTTATTGAAATTTATTGCCAACAAGTCACAGACATCTACTGTCAAGAATCCGGCCCATACATGCATAAAAACCTGACACAACCTAATGCCTTAGATCATAGTGTATATGCAATATGATTGTGTAGTGGGCAATTTACAACCGTATTTAGTCATTCCTAGTGTTATTTTAAAGAGAATTGCAAAGGAGGCTGACTGCAATGCATTGTTGGCAAAAATGTTTGGGTTTCAATGTAATGGGTGCATCCAAAACAGTAGAGTGCTTAGGTTCTCAAATCAGCTGCAGTGATTTTTCAGAATTTAACAAAAATTCTCAAGTATTTTCATGAAAATATTTAAAACTTGTTAGGTTTTCAGTGAAAAAGATTTACATTTGTGAAAGATTTTGAGTCATTTATCATAAAATTGCAGGTTTATTTAGTCAATTTTATTAATCTTGATGTCTAAATAAAACTTTTTGATGTCTTGCTTTCAGGTTGTTCATCAGAAACAACAACTACTGATTAATCAGTCTCTTGGAGCTTATAGAGGAGGTTCTTTGCCAAATGTTAATCAGATAACCAGCACTAGTGGTGGTGAGCAGCAGGTAAAATAAACTATTCCAGTAATTTATTGTGCATCGTCTTTCACATCAACATGCAACCGTGATACATACACACTTACTGTTTGGAAGAACATTTGATACTCTGCAAAGTACATGTACACTTTGAAGATAAATATCGTAAATCTTCAGCCATGAAACTCTATTAACTTTTATAGTACATAAAGAAATTTATTGTGAATTCTTAAGTAGTGCTGAAGATGTTTTTGTAATTTTTGATTATGAAATTTTTTGTATCATCAGATCATTGAGTGACGTAACAAAAAAAATAAGAAGAATCGTTGAAAAATTTCAAATGTTTTCCATAAAATTTAATTGTATTTATTTGCATAGTGTTAGGTCATTTGCTACCATTTTATTATGTGGTTTTATTAATTTTTTATTTTCATACTTGGGAGTTTAGAACATCTTGTGTCATGGTTTCTTTCTTGATTTACATAGTGTCTTGTAACTGCAGGATATGCAAAAAAAAATCAGTGCAAATTCATAAAAGAAATATTATCAGCATTGATTACAAGGATTTATAATTTGTTTTATTAATGTTTATATTTTAATGGTTTTGACATACAACACTGTAACAACGTAGAACAATTTATTGATAATAATCTAAAATTATTCATGCCACATTTCCTGTGCACAGCAGAAAACAATACTTCTAGATACGCATCAGCCACAGAATTCATCATGAAACCGATTACACAAACAGAAGTTAAAAGACTAATCAAAATGCCGAAGAACACTGCACCAGGTAAAGATGGAATCAGAAATATTATATTATAAACTGCATCAGAGTCCCTAATACAGCATTTAACAGCCATTTTCAACCTTTTCTTAAATTTGGGTACAATCCCTCCTAATGGAAATCAGCAATACTTAAAATCTTGCCTAAAACCAGCCCAACCACCAAAGATCCTAAGAATTATAGACAAATAAGTCTACTCAACAGTATAGGCAAGCTCCTAGAGAAAATAATAACAACTCATTTTTATGGTATTTAGAGAAAAATAATCTTTTGTATCTTTTGTCAGAAATAAAAATGCATAACACAAAAACAGACAAACAGCTGATCATTTTGTCAGGTTAACAGAATCAATAATTCAGGGATTCAACAAAAATCACACTATGGTAGGCCTATTTCTTGATATTAAGCAGGCTTTTGACTCACTATGGCACCAAGGATTAAAGTATAAACTACTTCTATTTAACTTTCCACCCACAATATTAGGTCGTCAAGAAATTAATGTCACTTTTTTATTTAGATGAAAAACCCAAACAACTTGTATGTCAAAACAAAACACTTATTAAATGAAATAGTCTCCATTCTTATCAATGATGCTTTTTCATCTTACAAGCAGGTTTTTAATGCCCTGATTAAAGAAATCACTTGGCTTTGAAGCAAAAAACATGTCAATGTCCTCTTTAACACCTTCCACATATGTTTTCCCATTAAGATGGTGTTGCAACGAACGAAATAGACGGTACTCTGATGGTGCCATATCTGAAGAATATGGTGGATGGGGGAGAACTTCCCAACCCAACTCCATGATATTGTATTGCGTTAAATGTGCCACATGTGGATGTGCATTGTTGTGGAAAAGAAGAACACCTTTCCGATTGACGAGTGAAGGGCGTTTCTAATGAAAGGCTTGATTTAAACATTCCAGTTGCTGACTGTAGATCTCTGCCTTGATAGATCACTGTGGATTGAGAAGTTTGAAATTAATTACTCCTTTGATGTCAGAAAGTGATGCTTTGCATTTGGTGGGCTGCAAAACCTGGACTCCATGGGATCGGAAGTGTTCTTTGTCTGGGATTGAGCTATTGTTTTTGACATCTAATATTCGCATAGAGAATCCAATTCTGTCAAAAAATGGTTCACGCGCATTTTGTGCCAGAAGAGATGAAGCAATGTCACATGTTGGAAATGATGATCATGAGGCACCCAAACACCTTCTTTATGGAGTTTTCCCATATTCCTTAGATGTTTACGTTTTGTTTCATGAGAGACATGCAATTTCAGGGCCTTTTAATGAGTG
>NW_013666238.1:19561-23866 GCF_000517525.1 Limulus polyphemus
GCAATATTAAGAATATGATATTTATTTCAGGGAGTAGCAATGAGATTGGAAGATGGAAAGCAAGCTTATGATCTAAGTGAAAGATTGGATGTAGACCGAACTAGGCAGTTTTGTTCACAGGCATTAAGACAAATTGGAAATGATAAACAGGTATTTCACAGAATAATATTTTTAATTATTGTGAAATGTTTCTGTACATGAATAATAATAATAATACATTTAACCTAATAATATATCTAATCACAGTACAATACTGTTTTCACCGAATGGTTTTCAAAAGTTATGGATCATGCAGTAGAAAAGTTACTGTACTACTGTAATAGAATTGCTCTGTTCAGTGACATAAGTTCACAAATTACGAACAATAAACCTGTCTCTTGTGTAAATCATAGTTTCAGATATCTTAATACAATTTTCTTGTAAATTAATCACTAGTATCCTTTGGTACATATTTCATTAATTTGTAATGTACAGATACTTAGTGCAGTTTCAGTTTGAGAGATTATCAAGAAATTATGTATCTTTTGAGCTTTATGCACAATTTAATTTTTACATTTTTTTTCTTACTGATAGTTTTAAACTGCATTCCCCGTAATATTCAGCCTATTTTTGATTTGTAACTAATAATGAGAATGAGATCACTTGTTTTCCAATGAATTTTGAGGAGCTGTTTTAATGAATTTGTAATAACATAAAGTTGGATTGAGGATTTTTTACCCCTTTTTATTTTAAATGTCATAATGCTGAGCTAATCTGTTAATGATTTTAGTGTAATTTCAAGTTGTGGTGTTAAAGTTTGATAAATAATGTATCTATAGGTTTGTTGTTGAAGAAGCATGTAGTTTAAATGAACTGCCAACTGTGTGCATGCTGTAGTATAACTCAGAATGTTAGCCATTTCTACTGGCTTGTCTTTTTTCCAAGCCTGGACTCTAACCATTTACTGAGTGTTACTTAATTAAGCTCATAATGTTTGAAATTTAAATTAAGACAGGAGTTGAATCTATAGAATTAACTATGGTGTATTAAGAGCTATTTTGATGTTGGTTGTATTCATGTTGTGACAATTGGATATCTGTTGTTGGTTTTGGTTAGTAGCCTATATAGTCACCAGAGTCTGATTGTTAATAGGATCTAATTTGTTTTTTATAACTAAATACTAATAGTTAAGTAGTTTTATCGTATGTTTTAGTTACTTGTCTGCTGTTGCCTTCAGGGAAGTCAGGAGGAGGACTATTTCGGTGTTAATATTGGCTGGGATTTAATCCTGGGTCTTCTTAATGGATGTCCAATGTGATATTTACTCAACTGGGGTCTCCCCTATCTTGAATCAAGAAAGTACAGGTATACCTGCTATAACATGTGGAATGTATTCCTACAAAATGACGTGTCATACAAACACGTGTTATAATATGAAGGTTTTTACCCATAGGAACAATGTTATAAGTCAGGGATGCATTCCTGCAAAATTATTTTTCCCTTAAAGTCAATTTTATTAGTGGTATAAACCACTTTTACAACATATATTGATATTCATTAATGTAAAGAAACAAATATTACAAGCAAGACTGGTTATTAAAAATGAATTTTTACTACTCTAACACCTTCTGCTGAATTTTGTTACTTTTCAAAGAAGGAATCCAATGTTGCTTGCTTAGCATTCCAGAAACTCTTGAGTCAATGCTTCTTCGGGTTTTGCGTACATAAACTTTCTGATAGGATTGGCATGGTTGTTTCACAGGATAATTGCATGTATGTTTTGCATTTTTTTGTATTTGAAATCTATGTCACTCCAAATCATACAGCATGTTACAGCAATTCTGGTACTAAAAAATAAACCACGTAACTGCAAATCCGCATTAAAAAATGTCACATTATAGCAGGTATACCTGTATTTTAATGTTTTGAAGAGAGTTATCCAGGTTTTGCTGACATCTATACTAGGTTGACTGAGTGGATTATCAGTTTTAGGCTTCTGTTGACTTTTTTTTCTTGTTTAGTTCATATACTATTATTTTACTATTAAACTAAATCATTTGTTCTTCTCTGACATGATGGGCTATTTGATAGATTGGTATTGTATGTCTATTATACTCCTGAATTCTAACTTTTGTTGATCTCTATGTTTGTTTCTTCGGTCTATTGGAATCTATATTCACAGCGAATGTTGTGTATTTCCTCCCCCAATGGAAATCTTATGGGATACTAACTATTACAATGTTGACTATACATATGCTTTCATTTGATTTCATGCAAGTTTTGTATTACTGTAATATTTGTTTCATGTTGTAAAGTTTCAAATAACAAAAAAAGATGAAAATGGGAGCTATTTAAGATAGATAATACAAAAGTAATTATTAAATTATCAAACGTTTCACTAAATTATAATATTGTATTAAGTGAATAAGACTTATGATCAAGGCTGAAATAGAATAATTATATGCATAAGTTATAGTAACTTAGCATTTGGAATTTTAATTCTAATTGGAGAATACAAGTCTCTCATAGTTGTATATTACAATTAGTAAGCCTATTTATATTTACTACTAAAAATTATAATGAAGTATCATATTCATTGAACCAGTTTGGTTTGAACTTAAAACTAGAAAATGTCAGTGGTGAAAGTAATTGTGATCATAAGAATTAGATCTTAGAACATGAGAAGTTATATTAAGCTGTAAGATGTCACGAAAAGGAGACTTCAAGAAACATTTCTCATTGTATTTCATAAATTATTAATGTAAAATATGCTGAAAGACATCCAGATACTGTTTTTATTATTAATGTGTTTGCATCTGAAATTATTATTTCAGCTCTTAAATGTTTTTTCTAACACATTTTTACTTTGTATGTTTATTAGTCTTAAAATGTGCTAGCATGTTCTTATGAAAACTGGTTTAGTCTACTCTTGTAATTTTGATTATATCTTGACTGTTTTTGTTACACATTTTGATTAATGATATAATTCAAAATTAAGAAAACAAACTTAGCTACTTCTATATAGATAACTTATTACAGAAAAGTCATATAGTCATAAGCAAGCAGGTGGAGTGAATTCATATATACATATATATATGCATGTGTGAGTGTGCGTGTAGAAAATACCTGTATGATACCACAAAATCTCCCGTTAATAATAAAAATAAATGGCCAATATAGCATTTGCTTACACTTATACATTTGATATTGTTTTGCTGTGTATACAAAACTGTTGTTGAATGTCAAGGTAAAATTGGAGTAGTAGCTGATGAGTTGTAATTTCAATAAAAATATTAACTTTTATTGAATTTTGGGCTGGACTAGGCCTTTTGATTAACACACAGGATTATGGATACCAGGGTCCATGGTTTGTGTTCCATTACTGGAAAACCCCCCAAAAAACCTGATGTTCAAATGCCACTGTTTGATTAGAATAGCCTATTAATTGACTGTGGACACTAGTCTGTCAGTTCAAAGTTAGAGATTGTCAGCACAGATAGTTCTTTTGTAGCTTTGCATGAATATCCAAAACAAACCAATCTTATTATTTTTTTCAGATGAATGATTTTATATTGACAAGTGGAGGTCAAGCATACTTATCTCCACCTATTGATTCAAACTGGAGAAGGTGAGAAATTTTTTATATGTACATACCATATTTGACATGCATAATTTCTCTTCTAATGATATAAATATTTTTTTATTAAACAGTCCAAAAGTACAATGAATAATGCCATAGATGTAATCCTACTTGTTTTGCCAGTTGTGCTACATATTTGGCTTTACCCTTCCTCTTTATTTTTAGTAGTTCAGTCTCTAGTGTAATGGATAATATTGTAGATTCCAAACTACTGTATCGGCCCGATTATAAGGTGATCTCCAATATAAGGCAACCCCCATTTTCAGAAACCAAAGGCCCCTTCCCCCTACTCTAGCCTGTCACATTCCTGAATGTCCAGATAGCATTTGTCTATGCAACTGTGCCAGATGTTTGCTCAAAGGCCATCGCTAATTCTTGCAACTAATCTACTTGCAGGCTGATCAGTTATAGTATTGATTTTGCAGACATAAAAAAAAAGATGCTATGACACTCAATGTTTTTTTTTACATGGTTTCTGAAAATGGGGGTTGCCTTATATTGGAGATCACCCTATAATCGTGCCAATACAGTAGTTTGGAATCTACAATACTACCCCCATTTTCAGAAACCATGTAAAAAAAAACATTGAGTGTCATAGCATCTTTTTTTTTATGTCTGCAAAATCAATACTATAACTGATCAGCCTGCAAGTAGATTAGTTGCAAGAATTAGCGATGGCCTTTGAA
>NW_013666238.1:24750-37219 GCF_000517525.1 Limulus polyphemus
AATACTACCCCCATTTTCAGAAACCATTGAGTGTCATAGTGATCCTTTTTTAGGTCTGCAAAATCAATACTATAACTGATCAGCCTGCAAGTAGATTAGTTGCAAGAATTAGCGATGGCCTTGAGCAAACATCTGGCACGGTTGCATAGACAAATGCTATCTGGACATTCAGGAATGTGACAGGCTAGAGTAGGGGGAAGGGGCCTGTGGTCAGCTGCGATTGTAAGGTGACTATGAATTTTACAGTCTAATTATTAATAAAAAAACTGCCTTATAATCGGCCCAATACAGTAATTCAGGCCTCAACAAAATATTGAATTCTAGGACTAAAAGGATATTCTTTACACAGTTAATTTTACATATGTTTCAAGTCTGTAGCCATAGAATTTGCTCTAGTTTACAAAAGTTTATCCAATTTTGTTATTTCTATGTGTTAGTTATTTTCTCCAAAGATCACCTAAGATGAATTAATAAATAATCAATATAATTTCTCTCAAACAATTTAAAGTATTAAGAATTGTCAAATAATGCCCAGTGCACAATACAGAGAAAAACTTTTTTTTTTCTTTTTTGTTTTGGTAGATTGCTGGTCACTGAGTCATATTTTATTACATCATCCAGACACTTTTTTGATTGGATGAATATTTTAATTAGTTTTTTTTCTTACACCTAAAAACAATTATGTTTTGTTTGCATCAAGAATGTTTGTTTATTGCCATGCTATTTATATTTTAAAAGAAGAAATATTATTCCTTCAATACTTGCATGATGATTTTTGATCTCTTTTTTTTTTAGAGCTACTTCTGACTCGGCTCTTCACCAAACTGCAACACATTTACAAGACATCGCCCAACTAATGGCACAGAAAAAGGGACCACGTACGTAAGAAATTGTCCCAAAAATATGTTAAATTTAAGATTAAGCTATTTATTTTCAATCAACACTTATATAATTACCGTATTGCCCCTCATTAATGCCCCGGGGGCGTTGCAAACTGCAAAAGGAAGGGTACTAATTAGAGACTAATTGAGTCATATGATAATACCTCTATTATAAACAAATATATCTATAATAAGTGATAGCAAACATAGCCTATTTATTTCTATCTTTGCTATAAATGTCAGTGCTCACTATCGCAATAAATATGGTAATCATAGCTTACAAGTGTAAAAAAAATCCTGTAAGGCCATTCTGCCATGTACCATGTGACCTTCTTTGATCGGCACCGGCAAAGTGTCTTTAAGTTTGATGCTATGGCAAAAAAAGCAAGAAAATTGTGGACTACATGACATTTATCAGCTACCAATATTGATTGTTGATCTCTGTGACTGGGGGAGGCTGGGTGGGCATTAATTAGGGGCTATATGATATTCTGATAATCAGGTCTATTTGGAAGTTCACTTGTACTCTGGATATTTTGTTATAATAAAGATATGTGGTATGTAGTTTTAAGATTAATTGCTAAAGAAAGTTTTGCATTTAACAGTTTTCATATGAACTAGTAATGGAATAAAGCATCAGTCTTCTTCAGGAGGTGATGATGATCCATTTTAGTAGGCTCTTAATTTAAAGAAACCTTCAACTAATACCTATTTGCTAATTTCAGGAAATGTCTTATTTAACTTCACAAGTTGCATCATAGTTAATAAGGTTCAGTTCTTGGATGTGCATCATGTCTTGGAGGGAGATAACATATAGTAGAACTATGCATTTCTATCCGCTACACATTGTAATTTTTATATCGAGTTTCATCAAAAGTCAACACACTAAATTCATATGTTGGTTTTTAATTTTGAACTGACCAATGGGCATATAAAACAGATTTATTAATGTACATATTGTCTGTAAAATCAATGTGTAAAAAATTAACATTTATTATAGTATTATCCTAGAAACATATTCAGGCCAATTCAGTAATAATAAGCTCAGAGAAACAGTGATTACAGACATATTTGTAAGATAAACTGATTATGTTATAGTATTCATTTTATTTTTTCAAATAATTAATATAGTATGATTTTGATGTACAGTATTTAAAATTCATCTCTAATGTGTACATTCCTCATGGGAACATAGCCTGCATTATTCACTCTGAGAGTTACTTTTTTGTTCTCGCAGGCCAAAGTAAATGTTCACATATAAAAATCTAAGAATTTGCTTTTCTAATTTTTTCTAATACATTTTATGGAATAGATAGTGTAAGAAAGTGTGATGGTAAAATCTAATGCTGTGGTGTGTCATAATTTTATTTCATTATATGTTTGTATTTGTGTCTTACCCTAATATCTACCCTATTCTGGTGTATGATGTAGAATCAAACACAAGAAAATAGATTAATAGTAAACAGCATGGAATAAATCAGTGTAAATGAGTACTATTTGTGGTATTGTTAATAAGATCGAGCAGTATAGATGCTATGTATTAAAAGTGTTAATGTTTATTTAATTGGTATATAAGTTTGGCTTCATTAAGATGTATACTTTTACTTCAGTATTATCTACTTATGTTGCATAATCTTTGGTCACTGGTGAACAGGAAGACAGCTTGGCTTCATTGACCCTATTGCTACAGGTTTTTCTGTGGTCAGGGGTCAAAGGGCATGTCATTATGTTTGTAGATTCGCATTCAAAATTTTATTGAATTACTATTTTATGAATGTATGTCAGTAAGTTTAGTATCACATTGTAGATTATAGTTCAAATTTTAGTATTATACATTAGTTAATTTCTTAATTTAAAAGTAAATATTAAAATAAAATTTCTAAATATTGATTTTTGTGTGTCACGTGGTATATTGAATGCAGCCTTGGTTCAAATTATATGTTTGTGATGTCCAAATACAAAATGTCTATAGTTTCTTGTGAATTACAAACTCAAATTACCAATAATGACAAGCTAGAATATAAAATAAGAACCTCCTATCTCTTTTATTTACTGAGATATGACTATATTTAACAAATCAAACACAGTGGCCCTTCCAACCTCTTCCATTTTTGGAAATACTTGCTTATGTACACCTGCTTTGTTCTATTATGTGTTTATAACTAATCAAAACCTCAGAATGTCCCCCACATGGTTTTTCTCAACTTATTCAAGGTGTCTATTTCCCAAGATTATTCTTTTTGTTCCCAATCTTGGAAGGAAGGGGTTAAGTGAAAATGGTGTTCAAAAAACAATATTTTTTAGACTAAAATATAGCTCAGTAAACCTAATAAATTACATTGGAATTATGTGATATTACTAGAGTAATTTATAATTTTTTGTTATTTCAATATCCATATATAAAACCTAAAAAAAAAAATTGTTGTACATCCTCCACGTGCAAAATTCAGCAACAGTTGCATTTCAGTTATAATACATTACATATGTATATATATATATATTACTATTTACAAAGAAGTTCTTAAATTTCATTTATTTTTCTTAAAACACAAAAAAGTAAATAAGGAAATATAGAAAACAATGATCCCAACTACTTACGATTGTAAAGAAGTTGGTACACACTAAGTCTGTTTTACAAAATACTGGTCCACTAGAACAAAGCCAAGACTGATCACTTTGTAAAGCCCAGCATTATACCATTGGATATGGTAACATGAGATGCACGTGCACTGTGATTGCAACTTCTGTAATGTTAGTCAGACATGGTTGAAAGGTCAATAAAACAAAAATTATAAACATATGTATAATGTTACGAGATTTAAGCTATGTAGAATAAACATTTGTGGTATCATGTTACAATTTGTAGCTATTATAGAGTGTAAAACGAAAAGTGTAATTTAAATCTTATTTTCAAATTTTTACGGTGGTCATGAGGTCAATAAATTCAACCAAACTTGTACAGAGATATGATAGAGAAAAATAACAGATAAAATTTAAAGATTTTCTAAAAAAAATGTTTTGATATTTATCTCAATTTTATTAGGAGGTTATAGAGATTTTTCAATTGAAATTTGATAATTTTCTGATGCATAATAGTATTTTTAAGCTCAAAATCAAAATTATTTGGCATGTGGAATAGTTAACTTTGAAAAGAAAAAAATGCACAAGCAAATCTTTAATTAAAATATCATAAAACTTAATTAAATAATCTGATATTTTGTGTACTAAAGCTTTGTTATGTTTAATGAAAATCTGCCAAATTTCATGAAGATACGCATATAATATTAAAAGCTATAGTATGAATGCTATAATAAGCACAAAATGATTATGAGTTCGGTCCCTGGGACTTCGTCTGTCGCAAAGGGTTTAAGATGTATTCTTTTATTCCAATAATATATATTATGTCACATAATCTTTTGTCATTGGTTACTTGATAAAAGTTTGAAATATATTAATAACTAAGATAATTTATTAGACTGAATATTAAGCCACTGTAGAAAGCTTAAAAACTATTGTCTTAAAAGTATAAAATATGTAAGTAGTATAAAAAGTTGTAATATATAGTTATGAAACAGTTGTTTGCTTAATTACTGTGTGCAAAATCATTTGTTATCAAATGAAATCTGTTATTTTTGCCAACCACATGCTTTCTTTCATTACTTAACTTGCAAGACTTTAAAGCGTATTATTACATTTTCCAAAAAAAGTACTAGATTATACTTGTTTCCAGAATAAATTATCATGCTTTCAGTAATTTATGATGTTAGGAAAACTTGTAGGTTAAAAAAAATCAATTGAAGAAAAACAAACAAACCCTATAACCCTAGCACATTTGAACGGTGGGCCTTTCTCCATCAAGGACAAACTGGGAATGCCGTCTCTAATGTTAGTTAGTAAGAGTTTTTCTAGCATCATCAAGTATTCTGTTTTTGTAGTTAAAATAAATTGTTTATATATCTGTTTATCTGTTAATCTGTTTATATCTGTACATATAGTCTTGTCGTACGTCATTTTAGTCTAATTTTTCAGAATAACTTTAGATGACCATCTATGTAACATTCTCAAAGTTTTAATGGTTTACTTAAGCTATTGTTTAAATACACAATAGAAAGTTGTGATAGTTAGGTTCTCACCTCAGCATTACTGCTTATGCTTTTTTTACATTATCAGTATGTGATTTTAAGATGCTTTAATTTCAAAATTTTTTTAAATTAATTTTTTATTATTTTTAAAAGGTCATGAAATGGATTATGCACAACTGTCATCAAATGTATGTGATCCTAAAAAGGTAAGTACTATGAACCTATATTTTTGATTTATTTTTTTTAGAAGTATTTTATTCATCTTCTGTGTAACTTCTTTACCTGTGTTATGTCTGTATACAAGGTAGAATGAGTTTGGGGTGTGAAAGTTTTTTAAATGCTGGTTGACAAAAACTTGTGCTGATTTTATATTGTATTTTTATATCATCTTCAAAAAGTTTAAGATCATTATTAGTCCTAAAACACTACAAACTAAATTGTGTGTTATAGTTGAAATATCCAATTTTTCTAATGCTAATGAAAAAAAATCAGTTTATAATTCCATAATAAAAGTTATCATTTTCCAAATTTCACTTCCAGCCCCATATAAAACATCCAACTTTCAATTATAGCCCCAGATTGAAACATCCATTGGCTATTTCTGAAATGGCTAACGTTCAACAAATTTTTAAAAACATATATCTACATCATAAATTCCTATTATTATTATTATTTATTGAATGATACAGTAGCTAGACTACCTGACTCTTACTTCAATGGAACAAATTAGTTTGGAGAAGTGAATAAATAGTGTACTGAACATAAATGTTATTTTTGGTTAATTCAAGATTATTTATCTTAAATGATTAGTGTCCTGATTCGTGAAAATTATCAACAAATTAATATTTTTGATTAATCCAACTATTCAAGTCTCGTGTGAGAATAATCGATTGACCCTTTGGATTATGGGTATGTCAGTGTGCATGTCACAACGTTTCTACAGAGTTGCATTCAAAATTTAATTAAAGTACTTAAAATACTTTAATATCAATATATTTTGATAAAGTTAGTAACAAAACATAATTTAGGATTAAAATTTTTATATTGTCTAAGTTTTAATTTCTTAAATTCAAAAGGAAATATTTAGATAAATTCTTAAACTTCACTTTTCTGTGTCATGTGATGGATTTGTGTTCCAAATTACCCATTTTATATTTTCTTTCTGCCTTTGTATGATTCTATCAAGGTTCAACTAAGTTACAAACACATATTGTAGATACTTACTAATCAAAAATCTAAACTTAGAACCTTCAAACTTGATTTACTGAGATGTAAACAAAAATATCAAACTCCCATCACATACCCTTCCCGTATCATTCTGTCTATTAAAAAAGTTGGTAATTTTCACTGACATAGCTGTTGGATTATTTATAACCAATAGAAAGAGCAAGATTCCTTGTAAAAGTTATTTCATTTTAACACTTATAAGTAGATGTTTAACCTCGGTTTCATTGTTCAAGCAGCTATTGAAAATTTATAACCTACAAAGCCAATTTAAATTACAGTACTTGTAAAACATTTTGCTTTAGAGCATGATAATTTTTTGTATTCTAAAGGCCCGGCATGGTCAGGTGGTTAGGGCGCTTGACTCGCAATCTGAGGGTTGCAGGTTCGAATCCCTGTCCCCCAAACATGCTCACCCTTTCAGCTGTGGGGGCATTATATGTGACGGTCAATGCCATTATTTGTTGATAAAAGAGTAGGCCAGGAGTTGGTGATAGGTGGTGATGACTAGCTGCCTTTCCTCTAGTCTTTCACTGCTAAATTAGGGATGGCTAGCACAGATAGCCCTCATGTAGCTTTGCACGACATTCAAAACAAACAAACAGACAAACAAATTGTATTCTAAAATGCATATTTAAAATAAATATGAATAACTTTGTGGAAAACCAACACTGTTACAAACATTTGCTGTAGAGTGCATTTCTTCTTCATGGTCCAAACTCAGGCATAAGTACTAAATTTCTTAATTTTTATTTATTGTCATAAAAGTAACTGAAATGTAAAAACTAGAAATTATTAGGTTGGATAAGAAAACCTAATTGAAAGAAATTAAATACAAAAGCTTCTGGTTTTTGCCATGTGATAAATGGTTTTAATGTACTCTGAGATGGCCTAAGTACATCAGGAAATCAATAAAACTAAATGACACCAGGTATGCAAAGATTATTAGCTTAGTCTGAAAGATTATAGAAGTTTAATTGTCTGTTACAGTATTTAATCATTCTAGTTAAATAAAAAACAGGTAATTTAGTTTTATATTGTATTTTCAACTTTTAATTTTACCTTATGTTGTTGATTTTGATAGTTGGTGTTAACGGAGAGAAATTAACATGTTAAATATAATGTTTTACTGAGAAAACTTTTGGTGCTCGTTTAGGAGATTCTAAAGGTTACTCAAATGAAGTATGGGAATATTAAGATAGAAAGAAGTATCTTTATTTTTAGTATGAAAATTATTTTTAAAATTTATTAACAAATTGAGTTTTTGTACAACATACTTGTAATATTTACTAAAAGCTTGCCAAGTTTTGTGAAGATATAGTTAGTACATTCAGTGTTATATTTCATGGTTACGAGATTGGTCAAAATGGCCCAGCTATTGTACATATAATTAATGAGCCTGAAGATTAATCAATTATCTAATTTTTCTAATCATCAATTTTAGTGTGCAGATGTCTTCCTTGGCTATTTTCAGTCATGGCCTTCCAGAAAGCAGAAAAATTGAGTCAAAATTAAAAGTTAACAGTTATATATATTTTTTGTAAAGCCCTAATAAATATAACTGAAGACATTACAATATTTAAAAATGAAAATATTTTGTACAGTTAAACTGTAAAGAAAATTTATGCATTTCCATTTAATAAAATGGAAAGGAAATATCCAAGTTTTTGTATGAAGTATTTTTGTGTAAGATTCAGAAAAAAGAACAAAATGTACTTTAGACATTGCACTGACTTTAAGAAGTAATTTTAATTTGATTTTGTTATATGTCACAATGGCCTTGAATTTTAATTTGACTTTGAATTGTAACTTTAGTTTGGTTGCTTACAAAAGGGAAAAAGTACTACAAGTGACGTATAAAACACACATTTGTAAGTTTAAAGAACCAAAGTTGCTTCAAATATGCTCTTCTCAGTGGATGAAACAGAACAAAGTCAAGTAAAATGAAAGTGTTATTAAAACACGTAGGATAAAAATAAAGGCTGGTAAGTCACTTTGATAAAAAGTTCATCAAACTCTATATTTTCAACAGATGGATCTGTCTTCATCAGAGGCATAGGGAGATCCACTTGTTGAAAGTGTTTAGGTTTTCTTTTTAAATTGTGAAGCACAGTATTCTTAGTGTTTTTTTTAGTCACCTCGACATCTGCATGTGACTAATAATGATTTTATAATGTCTTGCATTTTACTTTTTTTGTTTCATTTATATTAAGCATTTCTTTAGTATTAAGTGGTTAAAGTTATATATTTGAGATGTAACAAGTTTTACTTTAATTTTATCAGCAACAAGAAGACAATATTTTATCGCATTTGTCTCAATCCCTGCCAAAATCCAGTGAGATACCTGATGTAGAGTAAGTGTTGTACATGTTTCTTGCTATTTATCATTTTTCACATCAAAGGCATCATACTGATATCTCAAATTATCTGAAACTTACTTAAAACTTAGTAAGTAGTCCTTTGGTGGTTTAGCAGTAATCTTGGATACTTTTAACACTAAAACTCGGGGTTTCATACCTGCAATGGACACAGTATAGATAACCCCATGTGTAGCTTTGTGCTTAAACACAAGTACTTACTAAATGGTATCTAGTTTCAGCTAAAAAAATTAATGTAAGTTAATTTAGTATGTCTGTAATGTTTTAGGTTGTGAACAGTTTTTATGGGACACTTTTGAGAAAGTGTTAAAAATATCTCCTTTCATCTTAGAATCTAAATATTTTGTATCAGTGATCGGAAAGTTTCATTTTATATATTCAATAAATTTCAACTTGATTGATATTCATTAACATATATATTTTTCATACTTTATATTACTGATTGCAGTAATCACCAGTTCTGGTTGTAAATAAAAACAGAATGCTACACAATCAGATAAAGATCCTTTGGTGATCTAGGTCTTGATCTTTGAAAATAGCTTGACCATTACATTTGTTGGGCTAGAAATATCATGATTTTTGATAATGATATTTGTAATTGAAATCAGTTTATATGTAAATAATATAGTTTATTTTCAATACATTATAAGTTATCTGTGTTCAGTGTTTGAATATAATAAACGTAACAACAATATTAAAAAAAATGTTATCTTTTATACAGACATTATTTATTACATAAATATTTTTGGGAATGAAAAGAATGTGTAAAGAAAATCTCAAATTTTTGGTTTGTTTTTAAGTCTTCCAAATGTCCCATTAAATTCCTTTGTTCATTCCTAAAAGAGTTTAATTTAGTCACTTTTTTGAGAAACTATAAATTGCTGATCAAACCATTTTATTTTCTCTACATTGCCATCAGTAATTTATTATCTGCTCTATCCAGTCATATTAGAATGTTGAATGTAGCTAATTTCAAAGCTGGTCTTCATTAGTAATTGTTTAGACCATATGCTGTGACATCATGAAAGGTAGTTGAATTACTTACAGAGAAGGAAAATCATGTAAGATACAAGACATATATAATTATTTTCTTAACGGATGATCATTTTTGAAGAGATATAAGCCTATGGTTTAGGATGGACAGAAAAGTTCTAAAAAAGTCAGTAAATGCATTATTTATAGGTGAGACACCTTGGAGCTATGCATAAATGGTAGAGGAAACAATTTGTTTCATTTTAATTACAACTTACAGTAAATGCTATAAACTGACAAATATCGATTCTAAAACATTTTAAAGTTAAAATAGAGCTTATCTTTACTTAAATTGTGAAACTTGATCAACAGGTGTACATTAGGCACTTCAAAAATGGGATGGTTATTATTAGGAAAGCTTATAAAAAAGAAAGCCTTGGTACATCTAAGATAATAACATGTGTATGTTTTCATGTTCTAAATTCACAACTGTATTTATATAATTCATACTTTTCAGGTTTAGAATGTTGATTTATTCTATCATGCAATATGTAATTTGTATATTGTGATTATACAACATTTATCTTTAGCTGCTTAATGATGGTGCCAAAATATTTATAATGGCTCTCTTGTTTGCTTTTTTCATTTCATCAGTATATTAACTATTTAACTGCATATAGGTCATAGTTAAGTGTATTATTTATAGTTTTACAAGGAGCTCTTCACATTCACACAGCAAGGGAGGGCAGCATTTTAGCAATGTATCTTACTTAACAGTATTTTTGAGAAACGTCCTTATTAATTTTGAAGTCATTGCTGACTGCACCAGAGTAACTTAAAACAGTAAAGTAATGAAGTGTGGTCCCCTATACTAAATGCCTGAAAAACGCATACAGGGGGAGAAGTTAGCAACAAATCTTTGAGTCAACTGGAAGATGAACATCTGCTACTTACTCAACTGTCTTGTAAGTCTTATGGAATGTGCACTATCATATGAGGAATCCATTGAGTTTGTCAACCCAAAAACAAAAAACTGAAGGAGACATAATGATTTTCCTTTTTTGGTAGATGGAGAAATTTTTTATTAAGCTTTACCTGAGGTCATGGTATTATTGTAAAGATTTTCATAAAGTCAGTAATCATTGGGAATTGTAAGGACAACCAGCAGGTTTTCTGTAAAGATTACACATAATTCGGAGGACAGATGTCAGAAGCACCATATTCAAAGTTTATTTGCAAGTGTAGGGTAGCAGAATCTTCATGATTGGATACCAGTTGCAGAAAAAGCAGTCTATAAAAGGGTAAAGAATTTCCATTGGTTTTAATAAAAATGCCACATGGTTGAAGAGAAACATGTCTACCTACAGGTAGTTCTAGCATGAGCCTTGTTAAAAGTATATACACCAAATGCAATCTCTGTTTAAAAATGTGTACAGCCTGTGAAAAGCCTGTATGTCTATTTCAAACAAAATTGTTTTGTTTTCTCATCAGTAGTTGACAGTGTGATAATTTTACATATTAGAGAAAACTGACCACCTGATGAAAAACATGTTACTTTTACCTCACAATTTCAGTACTGGTACCATCTTTAAAAAAAATCTAGCTTAAATTTCATTGGCAGGGCAACACTAAAAAAAAAAAGAAAAAGAGGCCAAGTATAAGTACTAAACTTTGTGTTTTTTATGTATATTTTGTATTTTCATACAAGTAATCGAAATGTAAAAATTGGAATCTTATTAGGTTAAATAAGAAAATGTAAATTAAAATAGTTGAATATAGAAATTTCTTAGCAAGTCTGCATAGAATCTGCTCATGATTTCTCAGCAAGTCCACACAGAACCTGTTCGTGAATTATGTAACTCATTTTTATATCTTGAGATTTAACTTTTTTTACACTGGATTAGTACTTAGTACTGTTGAAGGAGCAATAAAACAATAAAATTAAATGAAAATAAATGTGAAAAAGATATAGAACTGAATATTTTAGGATAAATAACTGTAATTGTATGTTACAATCTGCAGTTATTCTAGAAGGAAAAAAGAGTAATTTAGATATATTGTATTTTTTGTGGTCTTTACAAGATCAGTCAAATGACCGGACTTCATAAAATGTTAAGGTATAGAGACAAAATAGATAAAATATGAAGTTTTACTGAATAAAACTTGATATTCACTTTGGGGGTTCTAGATGTTATCCAAAGGAAATTTGAAAACTGTAAGCTAAAATATAATTAATCGTAATCTGAAAATAACCTTGATTCAGACTAGTCAGAGTCTGAGTCAGGCTTCATAAATTCACAGACAAATCTTGAGTAAAGTACTTGATTAAAAAAATCTGATTTTTTTGTGAACAAAAACTTTTAATGTTTTCTAAAAGCTTGCCAAATTTTTTGAAAATATACTTCATTGAAAATTATGGTAGATGTACTGTCATGGTTACTTGATTGTTTCAAGGTTGGACAGAATGACCAGGCCTATACAGAGAGGGTTGATAAAGATATGACAAAGTTTGATGACTTTAAATTGAAATTGACTGGCAGCTAATATATAAGCATACCAAATGAGAGAGGATGTAAACAAGACTTCAACATGCATGCATTACAAGTTAGCAACCTCAGCTTATCTGTCCTTGGCCACAACCAAGACTATTACATCACAAGGCTAGCTCAAACAGTATTAGCACTGTGATTGGCTGATGGAAAATGACATCACTGCCTAGCTACTTTGCATGCATTAACGTGAAGTACAACAATGGTCAGAACTGCTGCACTCATGGTTTCAACTATACACCTGGAAAAAAGTTAAGCACCCCCAAATATTTTTCAGGATTGCTTATTGAAAATAAGGTTTAATTTTCATGATGTTGAGCAATGTTCATAATTTTAAACATAATTAAAAGGATGTGAGCGTTCAGGTGTGACATTTAAATCAG